>NC_056703.1:5173722-5368722 GCF_018831695.1 Puntigrus tetrazona | reverse complement strand
GAGAACCAGAAAAATAAACGCAGTCGTCCTTGACTTAACGCTTTGTGTTAAGCCGCCTCCTGATATCACAGACCTCTGATTTTTGCCGTTTGTCCCACTCAAGGTGATTCGTAACGGAGTCACTTGTCCTGAAGTTCACACAGACGTCCTGGCAGAGCACGTGCATTGTGAACGTTTAACTGTCTTGACTCTTCTGTTTTCCGTTCTCCAGGGCACTCTCATCCAGCATCTTAAAGAACACGTTCTCCACGGCAACATGACCTACAATGATGTCATCATATATTACACTACGGTATGTATCCGTCATCTTTCTCCAGTGACGTGCATTCGAAAGCAGCCTTGACAGGATCTCTGTAGTATAGTATAGTCCAGAAAATTGTATAATTGCATGTAAAAGTTATGTCTTCGGTGTCACATGATCCTTCGGAATCATTTTAATATGCTAATTAACTGGTATGGAAACATGTCTTATTATTTTCAATGTTGTGCTGCTTAATATTTTTGTGGAAATTTAGTTTTTTTTTTGTAATTTCTTGTTAGACATGATTTATTTGAAGTCACTTTTGATCAATTAAATGTGTCCTTGCCGATTTCTTCCAAACATTTGAGCGTTAGTTGATGTAGATTTCATGCTTCTACAGGTGTTATAGAGATCTCGGTAGAGCTTTATTTTAAAGTCCTGCTCCTTATTGTAGTAATTACTAAGTACTAACCCTGAACCTACCCCTAGCATAACCGTACTCCATGTAGTTACCTAATATTACCAGTACTTTCTTGGGTAAGTACATGTACTGTAATAAAGTGCTACTGAAATCCTTATCTTAGTTTATGATATGATTGATTAATATGATTTTGCACAATCCCCATAGTCTTTGATATTACATAAAAAAAAAAATAATAATAATAATTTCAGTGACCGATAACATCATAAACTTTCAAAATGTAATAAACAAACTCGCTTCTTTAGGATGCTGTACACCGAAGAATCTTTCACAATAAAACCAGGGACGTTTATTAATAAATCAGGTCAACGTAGCTTTGTTAGAACAATTCGCTTTATTCCTCTATTTCTATTCGTTAGTGCTGTCAAAAGATTCATTGCGATGAATCGTATCCAAAATAAACGTTTTGTTCTCTTTACTCTGTATGTTTATTATTTGTATTTAAATACACACACACATGTGTGTGTGTGTGTATATATATATATATATATATATATATATATATATATATATATATATATATATATATATATATATATATATATATATATATATATATATACACATTATCAAAATAAATTGTTTATTATATACATAATAATATACACATAAATATATTTTGTGTATATACATATTTTTGAAAATATTTTCATGTAGAGTACATGTAAATATTTATATATAAAATTATATCTAAATATATTTAATGTAAATGTAGCATATTTTTCTTAAATCAATATGTGAACATGTGTGTATTTATATGAATAATAAATATATACAGTAAACGGAACAAAAACTTTTATTTGTGACGGAATTAATCATTTGACAGCACTACAATTAATGTTATTTGCCTATTTAAATAATTTTCAATATCTGGTTAGTCTTTTGTGATTTATTCTAAACGATATTTGGGTTGAAACGGTCCATTCTGAGCACTGTTTGTTTAACTTCGCCGAGTAGTTGGCGTGTTTGTCCAATCTGGTCAGAACTGGAACAAAAACGCAGTCGCTGACCCAGTCTAAAAGTAGATCTGTGTCTTTATGTGCAGACGGGCTGGATGATGTGGAACTGGATGGTGTCCTCTCTAGCTGTTGGGGCTTCTGTGGTCCTGTATGATGGCTCTCCTCTTGTTCCTACTGCCAATGTGCTCTGGGACCTTGTAGACCGTCTGGGGTAAGTAAGTCTGTGTAAGAGACACTCTATAATGAAGGTGTCACAGTCAGGAGCGTCGGCCGTTCTTTTTTTTTTCCTCATGCCTGTGCTTTAATTGTGTGAGGTGTTGCAGTGCTTATCACCGGCATCTGCTGTGCCCTTTTGTGTAAATGACACCTCATCACCACGGCAACCTGATTTAAAGAGATGGGTCTAATTGGCCACCTCTAATGCGGCATCGAGTTCCTTTCAGAGTTTACCTGTTATTGATCAGAAATGATCGAAGTGCAACAGATGCTGGAGTTCCTTTGGATCACGCTTGGTGTGTGTGTGTGTGTGTGTGTGTGTGTGTGTGTGTGTGTGCGCTCATTTTCACATCCCTTGGCTACTGGTGAAAGCCTCTATTCTTAACTCTCATTGTCTCTCTTCTTCCCAAGAGAAAGAAAATAGAGACGTTTTTGCAGCAGCTTTTGGGAAAGCCAAAAAACACACATTTTTTATTTCTCACCAGACCCATTTGTGCTGCTTGAATCACTTCAGAGACATGTTCATTTTTAAATGTTTCATTTGGGTCGACTCGTAATTAAAAGAAAAGTATGTAAGGGATTACTTACAAATTATTAATATATTAAATTACACTACCGTTCAAAAGTCTGAGGTCTGTAAAATTATTTTTAGAAATTAATATTTGTGATCGTCGATGATGCATTGAAAGGACATTCAGAGACAAAACAAAGACATTCTATTTTTAATAAATGCAGTTTTGCGCACAAATATTAAGCAGCAGAATGGTTTTCAATCAATCACTTTTATTTATATAGTACTTGTTTCTTGAACAGAAAGTCATTTTGGAATGATTTCTGAAGACTGAAGACTGGAGTAATGATGCTGAAAAATCGTTACAGGATTAATAAAAAAATTAAATGTATTAAATTAACAAATGTTTTTAAATTGCAGAATGATTTCTGTTTTATTTAATTGCTGATCAAACAAATGCAACCTTATGAGAGAAAGACATTTTCTTTCAAAAGGAAAAAAAAACATTTACCAACCCAAGACTTTTGAATGATAGTGTGTGTGAAATGCCAGTTAAATTCTAAAAATGCAAAGATACATTTAATAACATTGTGGCAAACAAGAAAAGCAATATTCGCCAAAATTACTTGAGTTTCTTTGATTTCCAAACAATTGCATACAAGTTTAGCACAGTTCTACAGTCCACAAGAGTTAATTTTTTATTAATAAAGAGTTAATAAAGTTCACACATGATGCATTCTTGCATTTATTCTGTACTTTTCTTTTAAATGTTCTGTTGCGACATTGGTCTCAAAACCCCTGCGTTCAGTTACGTGCAGTTGCGCTCTGTCTTGCTGTTTTAAACGCAAGATTGCATTCTGTTTAAACCGTTTTCGAGCGGTCCGCTCTGTGTAAATGTGATTTGGCGAGGCGTGTTGCCTTCAGTAGCAGCCGAGTTTCAAGCATGAATTGCTCTAACGGTAGAAATAGTCCTAATGAGGAATTTGCATATGGGTCAGAGGGCATGCTTAAACTGTGTTATGCATTTAATGACATTATTTAATATAGTTATTAATTGCATTAAGTGGATAATGTTCAATTTAACAGTCCTAATTTTGGCAGCTCTGGTTTGTATCTCTGTATTTCTGTGTTTGAGAGATTAGCTTTACGTTAGAGCCCTGTCGGTGACACCAATTAAGTTTTTTTTTTTTTTTTTTTTTAAGTTTAGGGTTTATTTTAAATTGTAAATAAATTTAGTGTGCACCAAATTGTGTAAATTGAACCCTTACCTTTTAATTGCAATCAACAGCTGATGGATAGACCCAAGTGCCCCCTACATTTTTAGACTTTTTTTTTTTATAATCTGTTTTGCTGCTTCTATTTCATGACAACTTCAGGAACTTCCGAGCAGCCAACCTCAACCGGTTCTGAACCCTTTTATTATTAGACTAGGAGGATGTTTACATGGCAACTTGTTTTATTTCAGAAGAGCAAGGAAGATCTCGTTTTCCGTTCTTTTAAACAACAAATAGGGAATCTTAACGGAGTGCACACTACAGGACTCGAGCGCACTTCAGAGATACACTACGGTTGTAGAGGCTCTACGACAGATTTCGAGCTGGCTTCAGGCTTTGTCAGGCTCGTTTCTGACTTTGAAATATGTACCTTTTTTAGTTTTTTAGTTGCGCTCGCTATCCTGACAAGCGAGAGGGCAGTAATCAGCAACAGCCAATGAAGCTGCGGCTGAGAAAGGCGTTAGGAAACTGGAGCAAAAATAAATAGTGCTGGGTGAGATTTTGGGAGCAGTTTGATGTTTTTCTGTTTCATCTATATTTTTCAGCTCTGTATCTTAGTTTTCCCGTTCTGTGCAATTCTGTATAAAACAATCGCAAGCTTATCCTTCCTGTCGCCTGTTTACGTTGTCAAAAAACACTTCTCCCGTTTCTTTGTAAGCACGTTTGTGAGGGAATATATTCCGGGATCATCGCTTCAGTCGAGGTCTGCTTGCAGTTGTGTTAGCAGGGAAACATTCCTGTTTGATCATGCGGTCCAAATTTGCCATAGTGACAAATAAAGTTCATAACTTCAGATTGAATCAACCTGTCCATCTCCGTTCTGCAAAAACTGCAGAACTCTCACCCATACTCACTAAAACTTTGCTCTCTTTTTTCCCCTCTGTGCTTAGTTGTATGAATATATTGATCTTAGATTAGCTTTTATTTTGTGCTGCTTCCCTATTCGTTGTGTTAATGTTTCCAAATGATCAGTATTCAATCAGAAGGCAAACGGTAGATGAAGGGAAATGGGTAAGGGAAGCCTATTCTGAACAAAGGACCATTGTGAAACTTGGTCATGCTAGACAACTGTTTCTTTGTCCCATATTGTAGTTGTTGAAGACAATAGACGCAATACTTTCCCCATAGTTTCAATCCAGAGCGTTGCATTCATTGAATCTCGTCTTAGTTTGCTGGAGCTTCCTAGCTTTTCAAATAATGTAGATATTACATCGTCTGAATTACTGTAATTCGTTTCCTTAACTGTGCTGGTCAAGATATACACCAGAGGACCTCGAGATATCTGGGGGCTCACCCGGGATCTGAAATGGATTTTAAAGTCAAGAATAAGCTTATTGCAATCCCATTACAATATTTATGTATCCATGCACGTTTGGGACCAGTAAAACTTTCCATGCCTTGCCTTGGAGAAACCTGAATCTGAGTGTCGTTTCTCAGTGCTAATGGATCTCCCCTTTGAACCTACAAACTGTTGGTTTTAAAGCCAGATCTTTTACTAGTAAGCTAAGTGTCTAGTCAATATCAGGTTAAGATCTGGTCTAACTGAATTGCATTTGCATAAGATTTTACTTCCCACTTTCCAAACTGGCTTAATTGTCTTATTTGCCAGTTGTAATTTTCCATGTGCAGATGGAGCCAAAATTATGTGGCTTGTATGAAACGAGCTGTCTGAATATTTAGACGAGCTTCACTTCTTTAATATTAGACGAATGAGCAACCCCAAGTTAAATTCTATGAATAGACTGTGCAGTAAATCAGAGATCCACGATGCTATAAACGAAGGGGAGATCAGTGGTTGGGCATATCAGTAGTTCGGTACTGGCAAGTTTTCCTATTTTTCCCCTGACTGATATATTGCTTGTGAAATCACGTTCCATTTCATTTCATATACAATTCTCCTCCTACATCCTAAATGACCCATTACTAAACGGGCCTTGCCAGCTGCCACCAATCACACACAAGCAGGATGTTGTCATGGCACCTGTCCACATAGTGGATATGTCTCTTTTTGGACACTACAGAGTGAAAAACAGAGAATACCTTGTATTCGTAATAAAATTTTTGAGCAGCTTTTGACATTTTGCACATTAATTATCCAAGATAAATATAGATTAGTTTTACGTTGTTGTTTTTTTTGCTATATTTTTTACACTTCCCTTGTGATTTGGTTAACCTCTTTGAGTTACTCTATACTTAATACATTGTGTCATCAGTATGCTGACAGTTTCATTTATTATGCAACCTATATAGATGAAAGTCTGCTGTACTGTACATTTTCTGGAAACACCGTGCAAGACAAATGGAGATTAGACTAACACATACACGTTGGCTGCATTTGAGCTCTTCAGATACTGCACTGGCTTGACCCCCGACGCGAGTGATTCCATCAAGAGATGGCTGACCAAGGCCTCTGCAGGTCAACAGGCCATTTAGAGCAATTCCATCTCATGGACACTGAAAGCGTTCCTCTTTTTGTTCTATAGTGACAGTTTGAAAATCTAAAATGCTGTGTAAACTAGGTTTTCATATTTCTCAGAGACATGACGTAGGAGTATGGAGTATGCGTATCTTGGGTTCCTTGAAGGAATAGTGCACCCATAAACTACTAACCTCAAGCCATCCTAGCTGTATATAACTTTCTTCTTTCAAAAGAACACAGTCGGGAGTTTTCAAGCTTGGTAATGCTGGTGGATAGCGGCCATTATTTTGAAGCTCCATGAATCGGATATAACCGCAAGTACTGCGATGTAAAGCTAACCTAGGGGGGTTAGGACATGTCCTCCGAAGCAGATCAATGGGTGTTTGTAATAAGTTTTAAAATTAATAACATAAACGACTGACTTTCAGTTATTTTTGGCTGAGTTCTGGCTTCTTGGGTGACTTCTGACTCGACGTATGATGCGTGTTGCGCCTTACGTTGAGTCATAGATCAGCCGTGAAGTCGGAACCTTGGACTTTAGACATTCAACTCTTAGTAAGTAACAACTACATGTCAGCTGGTAGTCATTAGAGTATTATTAGAATGTCTGCTTTTATATCTTCTAACACTTTATTTTGATTGGTCCACAACATACGGACTATAAACGTATTCTACTAACCCTAAACCTTCCCTAATAGTGAGAGTTAGTAGACATGGACGTGCAAATTAATGAGAATTAGTTGACATGTAGATATAAAGTTGGTAGAATGTCTGAAGTGGGCTGTCAAAGTTTATTCCAACTAATTGTTAACATCCGTTTGTTTTTAATCGTTTGTTAACAGAATCACGATTTTTGGGACTGGAGCGAAATGGCTGGCTGTGCTGGAGGAGAGAAATCTAAAACCTGGTGAGCTGCAATGAATTACAATACCTCCGTCTTCTCTTTTAGGTTTTTTTTTTTTTCTTTTCACTTCTTCTGTCATGCTAGAATCGCCGCTATACAATATTTCGGTACCGAAACCAGCAATGTTTCATATTTCTTAATATCGAGTTGATACCAAAGCATAAACATGTTATTGGTCATTCCTTTCTTTAAAGAGTCTAATATTAATATTATCAAAATTAAAAAGTATCATGTATCCAAGTAGTTTTAGTAAGATAAACATTGCCTTAAAATTTTCTATTTGATTTGTTTTAATGATATATTAGTCAGCGGCTAGTTTATTTTACATTTACACTGCAAAGCCATTTTTTTTTTTATGCTTCCAAGTCTCCTCATCAGAAAGCATTTTTTTGCATTCGTTTTACTATTCATGTGCACCTGTGAGACATGTGCACCAAATTGAGCCTGTACTTGCTATTTCCGAAACTGCCTAAAGACTAATAAATGTATGTATATGGTTTTTGTTAGCGTCATTTGCTTTCAAAGTGCTGTCTTTTGACATCCCTAGTACACATTAATTTCTCCACTTTCCCAGCGGCCTCTAGATGCTGCTGATTCATTCACTAAACCATGTGCGCGTGCTTGTAAATATTCAACAGTAATGAGACAAACAGAGGGTGAATTAAATTGCAATTTACAGTGGAAGATGGAGTTTATGCGTAACGACTGCCATGAGAGCGATCAAATTAGTGGTGTCTGTTTTTTTTTTTTTTTTAATAAAGAGTTACTGCAGGAACTCTTCTAAGGAGACACTTTTATGAGCACCTGTGGTAGGGATTAAAAAAAGAATCTAAATAGAAATCTGTATAAATTAAATTCATTTAATTGTATCTTGCATTAAAGTGATTATCTTACCCTATACGTGTTTGCTGAACACAAAAGGCATTTTAAAGGTGTAGGTGACCAGACAGTTGCTTGGTAGCCGTTGACTTCCTTACTGTTTTTCCATACTATTTAGAAATCAACTAATTAGGTTTCCGAAATTCTTTTGCGTTTTAACAAAATTCGTATTCAGTGCTTTGTCAATGCCAGTTTGTGTCGTCTTCAAAGACGAAGGCCTTGGTGTGTGTGAGGTTTTGCGGGAGTTTGGGGGTTTATTTGTTTTGCATGTGGATGGTGTGTTGGGGGTCAGAGACGCGCTTCCTGGCCCTCTGTTGCTCCCTTTGGCTGCTTGACATTTCAGAGCGACACCTGTTAGCCCGTGGGGTGTGGCACTGGCTCTGATAACCGGGGCGAGAGACCCTCTCTACACGGGACCCCAGACGGGTGGCCTGGCATGTTGCCTGCATACATTTCAGCACAGTTTAACGTGGTTCATAATTCTGATCGCTGTGATCCATACCCATCTGCCTCCAGACTACAGACGAACCGAACAGCTGAGCTTCGTACTTCAGAACGCTTTATAATATAACGTAGAATTTGGGGGCGTGTCAAAATACACTCGATGTTCTACATTCGATTTGAATAAAAGCGTTTTATTGAATAAAACATAAAATGTGCAAAACAAATAAATCCCCAATACACGAGAGCTTCATCTTTAAAGCTGACATGAACTGGCATTAGTAAATTGTTAAATGTTAGTTGCAAAATGAAAATATATGTAGATTGATCTGAATGTAAATGTACGTGGCCGTTTTTGTTGAAATTATTTTGAGGCTTTGCAAGCTGTCATATTTCCTTTAGAAAATGCTTTTCTTTAAAAAAAAAAAAAAAAAAAAAAAAAAAAACCTAATAGTTTTTGTTTTCTTTCCCATTCACAGCAAACACGCACAACCTGCAGACCCTCCACACACTCCTCTCTACAGGATCTCCATTGAAGCCTCAGAGCTATGAGTATGTGTACAGCTGTATTAAGAACAATGTGCTCCTGGGGTCCATATCAGGTGGGAACTATTTTTATATTTAATTTTAATTTAATTAAATTTTTTTAGTTTAATTTTATTTTATTTTTATTTTTTTATTTTAATTTAATTAAATTTTTTTTTTGTATCTGGTTTTCTTTCTTTCTTTCTTTCTTTCTTCTTTCTTTCTTTCTTTCGTCTATTCTGATCATCCCACTCTTCAGTTTTCCCCCTTAACATTGTTCCAGCTCCTCTTGATAGTACTGTGTGTGTGTGTGTGTGTGTGTGTGTGTGTGTGTGTGTATACATATGAGTGTGTGTGTGTGTCTGTGTGTGTCGCAGTGTGATCTCATGCCTGCAGGGCCCTGCGGAAACAAATTAGCATCAGCGTTAACAGCTGTGGTGGACTGCTGATTTTGTGTGCATGTGTGTGTGTTTGTGACTGGGGTCTCGCAGCATGTCTCTCTCACACACCACCTGTGCCCAGTTTCTCCCCGCGGTTTCACCAGATGAGCTTTGCTCTCATGGCAGGTCAGCGGCAGCCTGCTAGAGTCATGTTATTCAGATTGTACCTTTCAGAGCTGTTTGTTATTTAACTTCTTATGTGCAACCCGTGTCCCTTCGTGAACTACTGCAAAGAAAAGTTGCAGCTGTGAAATTTTCAGTCTTTGCTATTTTATTATATATTATATTAAATAGCT
Source organism: Puntigrus tetrazona (assembly GCF_018831695.1). Taxonomy (NCBI): domain Eukaryota; kingdom Metazoa; phylum Chordata; class Actinopteri; order Cypriniformes; family Cyprinidae; genus Puntigrus; species Puntigrus tetrazona. Next base: position 5,359,136 of record NC_056703.1, on the reverse strand, counting down.
GATAAGTCACTAGTCATGTTTTGTTTAGAATAAACCACAACTATGACTGATTCAGCCTTTTCTCAGTTATGCTATACTAAATGGACTATTATTGGGATTTATAGTAGAAATTACTATGTATTAAGTAAATATGTTTCGTGTGCTTATGCTTAGTATGATTGTTATGACTTCTCATGTTAGATGTTTGGAGTTTGTCAAGGAGCTTTAGTTACAAAATACAAAGTATTAATCTAATTGTCTTAAATGAGTGACGGACGTTCCGAAAACGTTTTTGCATACGTCTACCGTGAAGGTTTTTTGATTTGCCATTTGGCTCACATTTGATAACATGACAGCAATCTCGTTGAATTCTGACACGTTTGCGGAGCACAAGAGCCTCATAACTTTTCAGAAAAAGGCTTTGACTGACGTTTCCTGACTCCAGAGGTTTTCGAAATGTCAGGCTACCTAAAGATGTGTGCAGCGCAGATACGCCGCGCTCGTCTTCGGCTCTGAGCTCAGATAGCCCGTTGGCCCTGTGAGATACTGAGAAACCGCTTTGTCCGGGATCAGCGCTGCACACGCCTCCCTCAGATACGTGACCTCTGCCAACCCGAGGCAGATTTGACCTTGACCCCAATGTCAAGCACAGCATATGTGACAGGGCTTGTTTCCCGCCGCTCCCGTTACTGTGCCAGCCAGACTCCTGAGCGCAGAGGGGCAGCTGGCAGGAGACTTTAACACTTTCAGCCACCCAGAATCACCTGACTCCAATAGACCCCCCGATATCACCTACCATCTGTCGCATACACACATAAACACACATATATCTGTTGTCCCAGCAACCTTTTTTTTTTTATTTCTCTTTTGTTTTCGGTCTCTTTTATAATCCGACTTTACAGCCGTTACATTTGTCAATTACTGAGACCTATTTTTACTCTATCCGACACCGCCTCTCCCTGTTTTTCTCAACAAAACCTCATTATTTTGAAATATTGATTGTCTTGCTTTTTCTTTTGGGTTGCAATATCAAATACCTGTCTCTTATCTCTCTCTGTCTCTCTCTCTCTCTCTCTCTCTATGTCTCTCTCTCTCTCTCTCTCTATGTCTCTCTCTCTCTATGTCTCTCTCTCTCTCTATGTCTCTCTCTCTCTCTCTCTCTATGTCTCTCTCTCTGTCTCTCTCTCTCTCTGTCTCTCTCTCTCTCTCTCTCTCTCTCTCTATGTCTCTCTCTCTCTCTCTCTCTCTCTCTCTCTCTCTCTCTCTCTCTCTCTCTCTCTCTCTCTCTCTCTCTCTCTCTCTCTCTCTCTCTCTCTCTCTCTCTCTCTCTCTCTCTCTCTCTCTCTCTCTCTCTCTCTCTATGTCTCTCTCTCTCTCTCTCTCTCTCTCTCTCTCTCTCTCTCTCTCTCTCTCTATGTCTCTCTCTCTATGTCTCTCTCTCTCTCTCTATGTCTATGTCTCTCTCTCTCTCTCTTATACTGGATGACTCATTAAATATAAGCCTGAACACTTCTAGCTGCATAAGTGCATGTTTGTGTATTGTTGAGATTCAAAATCTGTCGATGCGATTCTTAAAGAGGTCATATGATGTTGCTGAAAAGAACATTATTTTGTGTATTTGGTGTAATGCAATGTGTTTGTGGTTTTAAGGTGCAAAAAAAGTCAATATGCTATACATTTATTGTTTCTCCTCTAAGCCTCTCTCCCGGAAAGGGGTCTGTTTGTACAAAGCTCATCATTCTTAAAAAGTGAGGTGTGCTCTGATTGGTCAGCTGTCCACTGCGTTGTGATTGGCTGAATACTGCAAGCATCTCATGATATTTTACCCCCCCTTACATAACATTTATGCTGCGTCGTGCCTCATAAACATGAACCATGTCTGCATTTGTGATCGGAGAAACGACAAAACAACAAGCACTAACGTTACCGAATAGCAAGTAGCATGTTCTTTAAATAAGAAAACATAACTTACTTAAAAAGTTGTGAGTGAGAAGCACCAGACTGTCCTTGCAGAGTTAGAATTGCCTCACTTTATAGTTTTCTGTGCACAGCCAGCGTATGATCACTTTAACACAAATACACATTGCATGTCTTGTCATTGCCACAGGGGGCGCTATATTGTGTGTCAGTATAAACGTATTACCTTCAGTCAGTTCCCTTATTTAGGTCAGCTGCTGTCACGGATGAACAAAGGTTTGAGGGCAGTCTTGCAATCACAATCACATATTAGTGGCTAGTTTTTCAGTATTATCTGTTTTCTGTGCAATTTCAGCAGACCTTATGATACACAAATATGTGAAAGAAATTGTAAATTGTTGCAACTGGATAATTAGAATGTAAATGTAGTTTTTCTTAATTTAATAGTGTTACTGCTTTTATTGATCTACTAACCAACACTAATGGCTTATTGTCTGTGTTTTTGCTCTTTTCTCTACTATGAAAAAGACTGTTAAACAATATTCTGAGGTTACGAAGCACAAAGTATTTTATTTGTAGAGAAGTATAGTATGAACTGGTTTCATTCTTGAAGAACGTCCTGAGTTTGTTGGGCCAAAGAGATTTTTGATCACCCTTGTTCAGCTTCCTTTCGCTTCTATTGTGTCTGGTAAACAAATCAATAGGGAAGAACTGCGGTATAGAAACTGTGATCCATATAAATGGAGACAGGAGAACAAAGCTATCAGCAAATTATGCCAGCAAGTTTGCATTAATGAAAACGTCCCATCGCTTCCTTAAAAAGTAAAGTACGTTTCTAGAGAATATTTTCTGTTGTAAACATATTCTGAAACATGAAGGATGACTGATAGTGAATTTCTCCACAAGCCTGTGAGATTTTCTTGCCTTGGAGATTTTGATCATCTTTAAAACTGTGTGTTAACATCTTTAATATTTCCTCAGGTGGCACAGACATCATTTCATGCTTCATGGGTCAGAACATGACAGTTCCTGTTTACAGAGGGGAAATTCAGGCCCGAAATCTGGGCATGGCAGTGGAGTCCTGGAATTTTGAAGGTAAGCTATAGCTCATTTTATGTTTATCTCGTTTTATGGTCAAGATATGGATGTTAGCTTTTGTATATGTGTGTGTGTGTGTGTGTGTGTGTGTGTGTGTGTGTGTATGTCAAAAAAATATTAATTATTCTTTCTGCAAAAGTATTAAGCAGGAAATTAAAAATAATTTGAAATGTTTCACCAAATCAGCACATTTGATTTTTTTTCATGTGACACCGACTACTGAACATTTAGCTTTGACTTCAAGGAAAAATGTACATTTCAAAATGTATTTAAATGCAAACATTATTTCTCTCAGGGTTTATTTTAATTTTTTTCGTGTAACATTGTAACTATTACTTTTATTAGATCACAACATTGTCTTTCATCTGTTTTCTAAGAATAGTAAACCCCTTAAAATGATGCATTAGTGATCTTTTATGGGTAATATTTTTTTAACCACCTTAAAGGAGGTGTACCTACTTTGCGTTTTGCCTAACATTGCCCCTAAACAATGGTAAAAACGCTTTAGCTTACACCTAGCGTATTGCTTTAATAAAACTGTTGTGTTTGGTGTGTATTTCAGGGAAGCCTGTTTGGGGTGAGAGCGGGGAGCTGGTGTGTTTGAAGCCCATCCCGTGCCAGCCCACTCATTTCTGGAACGACGAGAACGGCAGCAAATACCACAAAGCCTACTTTTCTACCTTCCCAGGTAACCATTCACATGACACCACCTTAGATCTCTTTCAAAGCCTGGTGAGCCGCCTCCGTCGGCAGCATTCAAGGCATTATAGGCATCGTTCTAAAATGCATTGCATCGGACTCATTGCTCTTTGCCTATAGAGGCTCACATATGCACTGTGCTTGCTTCCTTCAAAGCTCTTAAATTGTGAAGTGGTCACAGTGAAGTGTGTTTTCTGTCTGATTTAGAAAGCAAACGAGTCCTTCCTTTGATTTGGAAAACAAACATGCCGCTTCAGTGTGTTCAGAAGAGGCTGCAGCTTTTCCGCCGTATTGATTAAATGATTTCTGAGGGTGAAAAGAGGAAAGAAAAAAAAAAAGAACCTGCCAGCTTTTGTTAGCACAAGAAAAATCTCCTTGAAGCCTTACTGCTGTCAGTTTGGAGAAGTAGGAAAAGGCCAATCAGAACAGTTCAGCCTCATTAGCGTTCTCTGCTTCTATATATAACCATTCGTTCATCCTTCACAATACATATATTTGTGTGTATATCCTTGTTCAGGAGTCTGGGCCCACGGTGATTACTGTAAGATAAATCCAAAAACAGGAGGAGTTGTCATGCTGGGGAGAAGGTAAGTCTCGCTCTGTTCTGCTTTGTTGTGTTGATTTTGATAGTCTTCTCTAGTTTAGATGATTAGATGCTTACAAGATTGCTGTTATTATATGATGATACTGCGAGATTAGTAATGCCCCTTTTTGTATTTTTCAGTGATGGAACCTTGAATCCTAATGGTGTTCGGTTTGGGAGCTCAGAAATTTATAACATTGGTGAGAAATACATTTTTTACATAAAAAAGTAGATTAGTTTGGACTTTAGTTTCATACGGTTTTAAGTGCTTAGTTGTGTATGTTCATTTAACCTCTTTCTACATTCAGATTTCCTTTTCTGTTATAAAAAAAAACAAAATCTCATGTTTCTTAAAAAAGATCAGTACTGTACATTATTTTGAGGTGATGCCATCAATTTTATTTTTAATCGCATTACAATTTAAATCAAAAATTTTATTTTTATCTAAATAAGTACATGTGCCGATAACATTTAAGACGTTTGTTGTGCCTTCTCTTGAACCAGTGGAGGCCTTTGAGGAAGTTTCCGACAGCCTTTGTGTCCCTCAGTACAACAGCGATGGAGAGGAGAGAGTGATTCTGTTCCTGAAGATGGGACCCAATAAGATCTTCAGACAAGAGCTGGTGGGGAAGATCCGAGGCGCTATCAGAGTAGCTCTCTCTGCACGACACGTACCAGCCTTGATACTGGAGACCAAAGACATCCCGGTGAGCTCCATTTGCCCATTCGTTCTTTGCGTGGCAATTCCTTCACTTGTTTTATTTTCTGTACTTTTCCACTTGATCGACTTTTCATTTCCTCCGCCCGCAGTACACCATCAGCGGAAAGAAGGTCGAAGTCGCAGTAAAGCAGGTGATCGCAGGTAAGGACGTCACTCAGCGAGGGGCCTTCTCAAACCCAGACTCCTTGGACCTCTACAAGAACCTGCCCGAACTCCAGAACTTCTGAGTGCTCGGTACGTCTGAACTCCCAAATGTCCCGCGTTTCTGGGTCCCTTCGAAGGGTTCAGATTCTCTGGAAGTCTGTTGGAACTTTGGAGGAATCTGGAGGAATTTCTTGAGCTTTCAAACATCAAAGTTCTTAGTGTTCTCTACCTGTTGTGGCAAACTTGGCAACCCATTGGAACCGATGGAGTCTTTAGCACTTCCTCAGAAGGGTGACTGGTTCCTCTTGGAGAGAAAGCTTAGTGCCGTTTTATGCGATTCCAGCTTGGATCTTAAAGGGACATTTTATCTGTTTCTGTTATTGCGTCCACCAAGCGTTATATTTCCGAGGAAGGTACCAAAGTAATCGTCATTCCCATATTTTCCCTCTCAAATTTTGATACAATGTCGCTTTAACTGTGAAAGTATAGGAAAATATGGCTGAAAATCTCAAAATCGAAATAATTTATTCTCATGAATCATAAATCAAATACACAGACGTTACTGAGGATTGTGTATTGAAGGTTATTTTTCTGCTAAAGGCCATTTCTCCAGTAATACTGACTTTTTGGGTCAAACCGACTGTTTCTCAGAACCGCTTACATTTATTAGTATTAATATTACGGGTACAGGTTCCAGATTATGACCTGTTACCGTAATAAAATCAACGCACCTTTTTCAAAAATTCCCCCCCCAAAGCCTGACTTCCTGTCTGGAAGCATGAACATATTTATATTTTTAAACAATATCCTGTAAGTAAATAGCGTTTCATCACACCTGCTGTATTTGTAGAGTATATTATGCTGTCCAGAACTGCTCTCTGTTGTCTACTGAGTATAGATATGAACCGAAGCTGATGTAGCTCACTGGCCAAACAGATTTCCATATATTTTTCCATATATATTGTATATATTTGATTCCGTATATGCAGCTGCATGTTGCGTGCTACGCTAGATGCCCCTTCGCAGTGACACTATTTGGTCTCTTTCGTGGCGCCTTATATCAAGTTTTCATCAACAACTGAAGCTCATCTCATTTCTTTGAGTCATTCTTTGGTGTATAGCTTTATCATTGCCCACGAGGCGTTCTTCCATCACGCTTTTCATCGGAACACTGCACACATATGAAAAAACTGGGTTTGTTTGAGGTTTGAGGTTTTGAAAGTCAGCAAGACGTGATACCCAGATAACCGTATAACATTAGATTATTAGTTTATGTAACGTTTGCATTTGGAGTAAAGGGAAGAAACCTGGGCATTCGAAATTTATCTAACGCCGCAACGAAAAATAGAAAGTATTGATTTATGTCGGATCAGATTCAAGCTCTTTGACGTGTACTGATGATGCATTTACGCTCGCTTTGCAGCATATCTCAGAAACATTTATCAACAGCAAGCCGCCATCCAGAAAATCTTTTTCTCGTGACACTGAGAGAGGATACGCTGCAACCCGCTCGCAACGAAAGCCTAAAAATGCGCTGCGTTTTAATCGTTTTAAAATAAATTCGCGCCAGTAATGTCATTTCAGCGCTTGTTTACAACAGAGAAGCCTCAAACGCTAGTATTGATGTACATTTGACGTTTTATTGGGTCTTTTTTTTTTTTTTGGTTCGAATAATGTAATCTAGGTTTGTTACACGTTTGAAAATGACATTTTTAACCTGTGAGTATATACGTTTGATCTCAGCGAGGATTTTCCTAAAAGATGCTACACACTACACATCTAAAAAATGCAAATGATTTTACATACATGCTAAAGGTTAGACATAATGAAACTCGAAAGGGCGTGCTGGGCCTTTAAGAGGCTAATTTCTTTTGAATTGAAACGGTTTAGAATAGAGGTGCAGATGGCAAGCAGTTGTGCAGATCGCTTGAATTTAAATCAGCCCTCGTTTCCGCTTCAGACAAGCAGGGACGGGTCTGTTTCACCTCATGCCCACCCTCGTGCCACCATATGCCCCATATCTGCTCAGCTTTGCTGACAGGACTGGTCTGGGACTGTGGACATACGGAAAGCTACCGAATCCTTATTTATTGGCAATCACTGTGGATTTCACTTTAACCTCTGGCTTGTCGCGAACGCATTCGTCCTCGGCGTTTATTTCATGTTTCCATACTTACCAATTTCATGAACATTCCATGGAGATCTATTCCATTTATTACAGTTCTACTACTTCTTTTTGATACAAGGAATTGGAAATGTTGGAAACAATGTTCCTTATTATTGTATTACATTAAATGTATTTGGTGTACTACTAGTAAATACAAGGTGCTTTCTTCTTGGTGGCAAATGTAATGTTTCCTGCTTTGAAATAATATTATTGTACATCGCAGAATGTGAATAATGATTACTAATATAGTTGAGAATATATTTGTTATGGGTATATTATGCCCATATGCTGTTGGACCGCTTCAGTTATGCTCAATAGGAACATACCTGTATTTCATGTGTAAAGATGCGTATTGTACTCCTAATTAAAGAGCTAAAAAATTATTCTGGCCTGCTTTGTTTTTTTTTTTTGTTTTTTTTTTTTTTTAAGTATTTTGATATTAAACAAGATGATTAATCTATTTTTTTTTTTTTTTACCGGACAATTTGGCGGTATCTGTTGTGAAGATTTGGCAACCCTACTCAGCATATTTACATAACGTCTAGTCTATTTTCTAATTTTTTTTCTAATAAATCTTTAATGATGTATGTATATTATCAGTCACGTATTTAATAGAATATGAAACAATATTTTGTACATAAATAAGTGTTATATATGTATATATATATATATAATGTGTGTGTGTGTGTAAAATATATGTATATTTATAGTGTGTGTGTGTGTAAATATTTAAGTATGGAGTATTAAGATTTTTAAATATTAATCATAATATTAAAATATTCCGGAATGTGTGTGTATATAGAATATACATTTTAATGATCAATAAAATTATTATAAATAATATTATGTATTTTGTTAGGGGGATAAAAATATTCATACAAAAAGTGTCAATTACCAGTATTGTATAACATGTGAAAGTTTATTCAGACTTCAACAAAAGATATCCGAAGCTTTTTAACTGTACAAGCCTATTTCTTTTTCTATCTGAACTACGCATTGTTGCTTTTTATTCATTAGCATTTAGCATTGCTTGTTCCCTTCCTTCCCTGACCCTATTAGATCAGACCCATATCGCCCCCACCCCTAAGCATATTGAATTATGAAACATGACTTTGATTAAATTTATCTAGAATACACATTTACATGTAATGGAAAACATAATATGGTGCCCTTCTGGAAGCGAGGTTTATTGCAGCTCTCACGAACGCGGAGTAAAATTAAAAGTACGTTTTTCGATAGCCGGTCACGGCGAGATCCCAGGCCTCCTCTCGAAACTAAAAAGATGCAGTGAGACCCTCATTTTAAACCAGATTCATCTCATTCTCCACCCCGATGTTTTCAATGTGATGATCAAAATGAAATCCTATCTCTGAGAGGGAGAGAGAGAGAGAGACAGCCTGAACTTAAATGAAAGGTTTCAAAGATCAGGCAACACCATCCCCATATGAATGCTGTCATTTATAGTAAGAAAAGACGAGACGAATTTGCGCAGGTTCAATTTTGAGGCTCATTGAAGAAGGAGGGAAGAGGAGAGGGCCAGAGGGTCAGGTGCACGAGTGTGTGTGAAGTATTGTCACCCGTCTTCCTAGAGATGATTGAAATGTTCAGGCTTGTCTGTCAGCAAATTGCCTCTGCTCAACATGTAATCTGTCGACCGGCCACTCGGAGAGAGCGTTTTACATCTAAATGCGAGCGCGTGTTTAAATGGAAGGGTAGGGGGTATTCATTTTGAAGCGGATGGAAAAAGAAGACGGGGTCTGACAGAGACATGAACGCAGAGGGGAGCGGCGAGATGAAGGACGTTCCCGCTTTCCCTTAAGTCATCTTTTGATATCCCTGATCACGACAAATCACAGCGTAGTGGAAAAATAACGTCTGATGAAGACTCTGATTAAAACCGCAATACGGAATATGTGCATACGTATGAGCTCTGCTCCAAAACGCAGTGAACTTTCTGCTGCCGCCTTAAAAGGGAGCATCCTAACCATCATGGAACTTCATAATTGACTGATTTGAAATGCTCTACATCAGAACGCTCAGAACGCTCAAAGTAAATAGCTCTCTGCGTGAGAGCTTCAACTCAATTTTACATTTTGATGTCTGTATGTATCATATATATATATATATATATATATATATATATATATATATATATATATATATATATATATATAACATTTTTAGACAAGAGCAGACATTTTAGTTTTATATTTTAGGACAACTTATATGTGTGTATATATATATATGTGTGTATGTATATATGTGTGTATATATATATATGTGTGTGTATATATATATATATATATATATATATATATATATATATATACTTGAAGATGGCTAAGGGTATATGTATTTGTCATATATATATATATATATATATATATATATATTTTTTTTTTTTTTATTATTATTATTTATTTATTTATTTTTTTCATTTATTTTTTAAATTCTCAGCAAGAATGCATTAAATTGATTAAAGTAACAACTGATCAAATAAACTTAAGATATCTATTTTAAATAAATGGTGTCCATTTTAACGTCTTTTTTTTTTTACCAAAAAATCCTTAAAAAAAATAATCACATTTTCCACAAAACATATTAGGCAACAAAATTGTTTTCAGCATTGCTAAAAATAAAAATCGTCATCATGGGAATCAATTAAATTTTAACATGTTTGAAAGAAATGATAATGTTTTAAACCGCAATAATATTGTAGTGTTTAATTTTTTATTAAATAAATGCATTGTTAAGCCCAGGAGACTTCTTCCAAACACATAAATGAAAATTCATCTTTCTAACTAAATGTATCGGCTAATATGTTACGGTTAAATGTGCTCATGAATAACATATATCTATATTCTGCGTTCATCGGTGTATGTTCATGACATGCACGTGCCGCAAACATCAAGCATTGGTTGTCAGGTCATCCGTGGGCAGGTGGTGTAGTTCTCGTGTGTATGAGAGAAACAGATGAAAGTGGAGAGTTCCCGCTGGTGATGTAGTTGTGTCGAATAAAGAGCAGCCGAGTGCATTTTCCACTCCATTACTTTCACTGTACAAAAGCCTGTGGCTGCTGCCGAGAGAAGAGCCTCAAACCAGCATACACACACACACACACACACACACATTCAAAATTACACATGCAGAATCCTTAACACATGCGTGCACATATTAAGATGGTGTCAAAACGTATGGCCAATTTAAAATAAAAGTCCTTTTAAAAGCCACTCAGAAGTACCATTTAAAATGCTCACGATATGTAGAGTGATGGTAGTTATAATAGTCTTTTAAAAACCCACTGAGAGCTCCCTGACATGCTTTATATTTCACTCTCCCTCTCATCTGGCCTTTGGTCAGTAGTTTACTCAAGAGCGCTCACGGCTCGGGTCAAAACGCAAGAAAGGAAAAGGGTTCATACAAAAGTGAGAGGTCGCAGTGACCGAATCCCGCGGAAGCACTGGAGAAATGTGATTAACACCGTGCCTTACAGCTGCTGCCGTCGCATTTATGCAGTTCTACAGTATTTCGCTTTGCATCCTCTGCAGTGAATGCGTGCCGTCGGAATAAAAATCCAAACAGCTGATAAAAAACATCATAATTATCCGCGTGTAAGCAATCCGCGAGTTTCTTGTTTGCAATGAATGAATCATTCAAGACATGATTCACTTCAATCCGTTGTCTACAACTAGAATACGATCCCTCCATCCGTAATACTGCTTTCTCCGATGACAAAGTTGTCTCATGTGAATCAGAAGTGAAATATGCACAGGTCAAGAATCATTTACAAGAGTCCAGGAGAGCTCTAAACCAATACGTAGGTCGCTTTTGGTTTGAAAGGAAAACTTTTTTTTACCAGAGGAAGTGTTTTTATGGATTATGGACTTGTATTTTGGCCAGAAGTGATGGTTTAAAGTTAGACGTGCACCTTAACAAGAGATTTTTCTATTATATTCTTGTTAACAGGCCATATAAGTAATACTGGCTTAAAATGGCCATGTGGGAAAAACCCAGAGATGTGTATTAATAAAGCAGATAAAGTGGATTTTTTTGATTTCCTGCTGAATAAAAACGGTCAAATCACTTACTGTTAGTAACCATTTGGTTTCAACATTTTCTTCGTTGCTTTTCAACGTCTGATTAATGCTATCTGTTCGTTCGGTTCGGTGGAAAAGCTGAAATAAATTAAGTCACTGCGTGCTGGTGAAGTTGGAAAAATCATTGCTAAATCCGCTTTGCATTGGTGATGCTGCTGGCAGCGGAGTAATCCTCTCTGACAGACCCAGGTGTGGTCGAGCCAAAGCTGCTGAGGCCACAAACCTACAGATATTAACACACACACACACACACATATATATATATATATATATATATATATATATATATATATATATATATATATATATATATATATATATATATATATATATATATATGAAACCATCTGTGAGCATGGAATGTACACATATACAAATCTCATCCTCCTGCTAACCTACACTTTCCCAGATGATTGATTTTGGAACTTAGGTCATAACTAAAATAACACTTACGCATTTGAGAAACATTTTTATTCAAAGCAAATTAAATTGCATTTATAGGATATATATTTTATCAGTAATCATTCATTGGGAACCGAATCTATCCTCTTGGTGTGCTAGTGCCTACTTTAAGGTTCGAGCAACGGTATGCGTTGTATTGGTGCATGTCATATATGTTGTATTGGAGGGCATGGGCATATATATTCTGAGAAAAGATATATATTTCAATGCACTTCCCCTAAAAGAAACTTTGCAATAAAAATTTTTGCATTCCTCAAGAATCTTTCACACATAAAACGCTTGCATTCCCACAAGAAATACATTTTTCGTGTTCCTGAGAAACTTTGCATTCGCTCAAAACACTTTAGCGTTGCCATAAAAAACGCTGGGATATTTTATAAAACTTATAAAAAAAATATAAAAAGTATCATTTGTCCTTCCGTTTTTTCCATCACTCTCTCCAGCGCTCCTCGTTCATTCATAAGAGTGAACGATTAACTAAAATATATTGTGAGCAATCAGCCTGAAACAACAAACACTGTAAACAAACAAACAAACAAACAAACGACGAATCACTGGCAGCAATGGCTGCCAAACAAAACCTGTAAAATTAAAATGGAATATCTTAATTGAAGTGCAAAAGCAATCATTTTTGTACTGAAAAACTATTATTTTTATACGCGTCCTACGTATCTTTTGTTGTTGCAGTTAAGGTATATTACATTTGGCATTTTTTTACACTACGCTGCAAGGATTGCTAGATTGCACCAGTTGCATTAATGAATTTTTTTATTCGCAACTGCCTGCGGTTATGAAGCCAGCTAGTCAAACAATTCACCGATTCGCTGTTCCAGTATAACATCCACAAACTGAAGCGTTCCTCTTGTTGTTCTCATTTCGAGAAGCGGCCATCAAAAACAAAGAAAAGCATCATATTTCTAAAAATGACATGCTACTTGAAGCATTTGCCAGCCCAGCGGATGTCATAGCTCAGTGACTTTGGAGCCTGTTCACAACATCATCTGTAGCGTTTGAATGTTTTATCCTCATGCGTTGAGATTCGCTTTGTTTGCCAGCCAGCAGGGGTGTTACTGGAAGCGTTGCTGAGGTGTTGCAGTTCTCTAAACCCTGTCTGGATTAGAAAGATAACATTCATAATGTTCTGTGCCTACTCACGCTGGTCAGGAGGTTTCGAGTGTCTGTACTGTACGTGTCTGAGTGCATGCAGAGCAATTTTATGTAAAGATGTAAAGCAGGTGAATGCTACACAATGTGTACCAACACCGAAGGATGCTCTGTTGTGAGATAGCAGACGCTTTGCACTAAATTACGGCATAAAAATAAATGAATATAGGCTGTACTATACATTATGTGCAACTGTGATGCACATAAACAACTGACTGTGTATTCATTTGTGGATGATATTTCATACTCGCATTTAGTTTCGTTAAATAAATTTACAATTAGCTCATTCTCAGGGAAAGTAGAAAGCAATATTATGGATGAAGGATTAATATTTTGGCAGCAGCTTTTTAGTGCAAATAGCTATAGGTTCAATCAGGATTTTCTGCTATTTTTTTACAAATAATGTCAATGTAATATGAGTGTAATATATTTTTTTTAATATTAAATGGATGCCACAATAAAGTGGCAATAAAATTAAATGAACAATAAAGCCCTCCCTCCGCGTACCCTAACCCTACCTGATACTTTATTTTTAACTTTTTGTTAAGTATTTCCTTACTTTTTTTTTTAATTAAATGCTTATCTGATGTCGTTTGAAAACTGGATAAAAAAGTTCGCCAAAAGGTGGATTCGGACACGGGTCGATCGTGACGAGAGAAAATACCACATACTGGAGCCAATCACAATTAACTGTCTTTTGTAATGGTGACCAATCATATGTTGGTGGGCGGGGTTAGTGTAAATAGCCTCTGCCAACAAAGTAGGCTTTTTGCACTTACACTAGTAATATTTTATTAACTAGAAACAATTGTTTAAAGTAAAAAAGGGGGTATTTTATGAGCTGTTTGGACTCTCATTCTGACGACACTCGTTCACTGCAAAGGACGCATTGATGAGTGATACAGTACTGAATTTCTCCAAATCTGCTGATGAAAAAACTAATTCATCTACATCTTGGATGGCCTGAAGGTGAGTACATTTACGGTAAATTGTATTTTTTTTACTTTTTTCCCAGTTAACTAGTTTTCTTCAAAGTGCCTTCAGTTTGAAAGGCCTCTTTTTCATAATTTATGCGATAATGCTAACATATACCGTACGTTAGAGGAATGCACCAGTTTGGAGCAGATGATGGAAGGCTTGAGATTTACTGACGAGGCCTCCAAAGGACAAGAAATGTTGGTAAATATCTACCGCTGCTGTGGGTTCGTAAAGATTCGCACTTGAGGGCCAGAAAGCCTCAGCAGTGTCCGTTGCTGAAAAGCCAGCATTGCTGGACACGTGTGTTATCCTTCGGACGCCGGCGTGCTGGCAGTCCTAACAAAATTCAGCCAGCTCCATCAGAAGCACGGTCGACCAACCTCAGCAGCTTTTTTCCTGGTCGAACAACATGGCAGTCCACGTCCTCTAGGATTACCAGCATCGTAATTCCTGCGGCAGATCTTTCGATAAGGAAGTTTATGTTTTTGTGAGGGTTTCGTCAGGTTTGAATTCATAACTGCGATCCGCTTTATCATTAACACAGTTTGGGTTTCATGCAGTAAAAAAGGTAAAGCTTTTGCATTATTTTAATTATATTATTATGTTTATGTCATGTACTTACCACTTGTAGTGCACTTGAACCCATTAGTGTATGAAAGATGGTATATTTGGTAAGTAAATACATTTTTAAATAGAGGGAAAGTGTCTCACAAGCTCATTTTGTTTCGTATTCATGGCGTCCCAGAATAGCACAGTTGAGTACACTTAGGATTATCTTAAGAAGTATAATTAAGCTCAAAATTACTGCGTAAAAATATAGCACTTTAATTATGGAAGCACGCTTTTTTTCGACTGGGTCTGCGGTTTTACAATTTACTCTTTTACTGTGGCATTAGTCTTGTGGTATATGATATATAATCCTCTCTATGCGACGTCCCTGCTCAGTAGTCTGTGGGGAAACTCAGTACTGTCAGAATTAATGAATACGCCTGGTGCCTTCACCCAGCGCTTCCACTATAACAAACCCAGCAGAACCGATGTCAATATTTCTGAACTGGAAAACATAACACCTAATTCTATTTACAACCCTATCTCTCTAATAACCAGTTCATTGCCGGATGAGTCTTCTCTGAAGTGTCTATCACTGTCCTTCAGGCGCATTACTGCGAGAAACGTTTTAATTGGTCTAAAAATACCAGGGTTGGTGTGTTTGGTGGTGCTGGGGTTTGGTTAGGTCTTCCCTGTGAAGGTCTCATGTAGATCAGCGCGGTACTGACATGCTTGTTGTTCGGAATAAATTGGCTGAAGCTGAGAGAAATCGACTGATTCAGGATAGACTGTCAACTAAATTAAGCTTAGAGCAAGAGAGCAAGAAAAACATCTCAGGCATGCATGTGTGTTGCAACTGCAAGAGGACATTCTGTACAACAGGCGGTAACAAACTTATAGATACGGTACACATGGAAGATGTTTTAGTAGAGCGTGGCACCAGGGACGCCCAAGGTCATTGGTTTGGGTCACAGCGAATGCACGAAATGCATGAAATAAATACCTTCAGTGCATTTCAAGTTGCTATGGATAATGCATAAATGTAAATGTTGAAGACATTTGGAATATTTGCACAATACGTTGTTTAGAGGGACATAGGTTGTCTTCCTGTAAGCAAATTCTAACGCCAAAACTTTCTAGGAGCATTTGGACTGTTTCGTGCGGCTAGTGATGCCAAAATAAATACTTCACCTCAAACTAGATTAAAAATCAAATGAGAGAAAAAGCTAGCTATTTATCTTGTTTCTTTCATTTTTTTGGCTGGAAAAAGTTAGACGAGCTAATTAACATCTAACAGGTCTTTGAGAATCGTGTTGCACTAGAAGGCCTGTGTATCAAAAAGGTTGAGCGTTTTGATATTTAGCATGATTTTCGCATCTCGGTTTTAGTAAACGGTTTGTTTCAGCAGGCAGTTTGTGTTCTAAAGTACTCGTTTTAATATAAAAATGTCAAGATTCCCCATGACCCGGTAAATGTAAAAAAAGGCTTCTGTCTAAAATGTAATCAAAGTTTTTGTGCTGCTGAAGTCAAAAGGTGTGTGTTTGTAATTATAATATGCCCCCGTGGGCTGTTTAATCTCGTTTAAACTGAGTATAAAAGTGTATCTTGAGTTATTTGATAGCCATTTCCCCAGAGGCTGGCTTCAACAGTCTGATTTTTATAAGATTGTTTACAGCTTCATTGGTTTAAGAAGGCTTTACAAATATTCAAGGCGGATTTTTACGTCCGGTGTAAAGTCTATCTTCTAAAATGGCCACCTGTACAGACCCTTCAGATGATCTTCATTATCCCATTGGGAATCCAAGCCATATACGGACTTGCTCTCATAGACATGCAGGAGACACTGTATACTGAATATTCATGACAACCTGCCACTTACTGGATGTGTGTCCAACAACTGACAGCCAAAACGAAAACGTTTCCTCAGCCTGAGAGGACTCGGGTGTGTCTGGAGGGTTCAGATATTCCTCTGGGTGTTGTTGCATCCAAAAATGTCTCTGGCACATTTGGCTTGTGGAGTGAAGCTTATTTTTGTTCAGACAAGGCAGCTTAATGGCTATTACCTGGATTAGACGGCAATCTGTGACGGGAGAGCTGCATGGAGGAGGGACATTTTAGCAAACACAAACAAAAAAGATGAATAGAGCATCTGGGAACTCACGTTCATTAGCTTAGTGAGGAGAAAATGCACCAATGTATGTAAAAACGTTCATTTAAAAAATGTTAAAAAAATATTACAATTTAATTTATTATAATTTTCAGTAGCCATTACTCTAGTTTTCAATGTCACCAATGTCAGAAAAATTTCTAATATGATTTTTTTTCTCGATTATTATCAGTTATTATTGGTAATGGCAGCGGCAATAGCAATTTATTTTTATTTATGTAGAACTATTTGCTTTACCTTTTTACTATTTGTTAAAAAAAGAGTAAAAACCAACAAAATATATATATATATATATATATATATATATATATATATATATATATATATATATATATATGTTTTTTTTTTACCTCAAACGTTTGAATGGTGGTAGCATGTCTCCATAAAAAGCAGCAAAACATTCAACATTGATAAAAATAAGAAATACTTCTGATGCACTTGACATGCATGAAAAAAAGTAAATCCTATATATTTTTTACGTTTACTAAATCGTGCACACAATTCCCCCCAGACATGTCGTGTGTTGCGTTCAGCACTTGAGCACGAAATCAGCGTATTAAAATATGCTGGATTTCTGAAGGATCGTGTGGGGAAAAGGCCTCTGCAAAATTCATCACGGGAATAAATGACATTTTCAAGCGTTAAATTAGATAGCCCTAACAAATCTTTCTAACTGTAATAATTTTTCATCCAATAAATCCAGCCTTGGTGAGCACAAGAGGCATCTTTCAAAAACATTTCAAACCTTACATTGCCACGCCTGGTTTTGTGAACCGTAGCCGTCTGCCACACGCACGTGCTGATGGTGTAATAATGATGGGTAAAACGGGTACCATCTGCCTGCGGGCGCGTTGCACCCAGGCCATTACACCAGATGGCATCAACCGCTCCAGCTGATGTGGTGGTGTTAATAAACAGAAGTTTATTACCAGTCCTCTTCCTCACTCAGTCTCTCTCCTCCTCTCTTCTCGTTGTTGTTCTCGCCATCTCGTTCCATCTCGCACAATGTCATCCATCGCCCACCCTCGGCTTTTCTTACTCTTTTTCTTTCTATCTCTCTCTCTTTTACTCCTTCCACCCTTCTTCCTCTACGATGAGCAAAGCATCTGGGAGATGACACCTCGTTAGCTCTCCTCTCCAGTTCGTTGTGACTCCAGTAAATGGCTCAGTGACAGAAACTTGTGGCTTGTTGAGTGCAAACCCCTCATCAGCTTTAATTAAAGAGCTTAGGATTCTGCTCCTCAGCCAGTCCTACCTGATGCCTCTCTTCTCTGGTGTGTAAGGGACCCGACTCTTTGTGAGGCCCATTGAGACTCTACGAGCAAGTATATTCTTAAGCTATACATTCAAGCTGCATTTACTGAAATGAACTAACACTAGAGAAGCATTAGCAATTGTTCACAGAAACAGCATCAATATACATATAATATGAATATTATACGTTCATTAATATTAAATATGGCTAATATTATATTAAATATGGATTTGACATGCTGTCAGTTTGTGCATTAGTTGTGTGGGTTTTTCATTTTCTCTCTAGAGGTTTCAACTCTTTCTGTAGGTTGCATAGATGCACGGGTAGATTTATTCAAACGACTCTTTTAAATACTGGTCAGTCAGATTCGTTCAGAAGCAATGATTCACTCAGGAACCGAACACCACTACTGTGTGTTCGATCGGACATGCACAATAATCGTGTCTGCGTTGGACTTCTTAAGCTAGGCAAAACGAACAAGCTAACCGGCAATGTTGTGTTTAAAATATTTATTTCATTGTTGTGACAAAAATCCAGGTCATGTTCACAATAGCAGTTGTGCTTTTGATCTGAATATTACCGTGACACGAAGCCACATGTCAACAAAAAAAGCGTTCATCCATATATTTGGAGGTTTATTCCTCACAAAGTTTAAATAGGCTACATTTGTTTCAACATTGTAATAATATCAAGATATGTTACTGAGGATAACGTTGAAATCTGATATAATGGTTGCTACTAATAATGATGATATTTTGAACTGTTATTTTAAATCGTAATAATATTTCATAGTATCATCCTCTTTACCGTATTTTTGTCTCGGCAAGAGACTTCTTTTTAAAAAACTTTCCTGTCACAATGTTGACAAAAAAGTAGAGAGTACTGATTTGTCACCCACCAGATTTCCCTGGCCACGTAACATCCCATCAGATATTATTCTGTCATACACCAGAGGCAGCTGAACATGATTTCTTTTTGACTTCGTGCATTGGTCAAAAATGGAATACTGTGCCTCTGAGCTGCAAAAGACATATTACAGGGTACCTGCCTGACTCTGGAGCGCTGTTTCACCTTAATCCAAATTCAGAACTCTTCCATGCATGCTGAACAGACCGAGACCCCGTGTCTCAGATGTTTTAAAGTATTTTCTGACAGTTTCAGTGACGTTTGTCTCTCTCTGATGAGAGATGGGTGATTTGTTCGCATGCAAATGCGCAAGTCGGCACATAAATGAGCTGTAGCTTTTGCATCCCGAGGCCTAGTTTGAGTATGATAACGCGTGCGCGCGTCCGCTTGTATACAATCATCTGTATGTAAATTCTGTCTGAACCTGTTCAGATACAGCGATATTTAGCTTTCATGAGCACACAGAGTCAGTCCCTCATTCTCTAATTGCAGCTCGTCGTAGCCATCTGCCACACACTCGTCTGCGTCTCATCCCTCCTTTCTGTTCATTAGCACAATTATTCTCCCTCCGTTTGTGAGCACAACTCCTTCTGGTCATCCAACAGTCATATAACATTCCTGGCACCCACTAATGGATCTTTGTGCGCTGCGAATAAATGTGTGAAGGCTGTTTCTGGATTAGGCCTCAATGTGTTTTGTTCTTCACTCTTTGAGTTTCATTATTACCGAGTGTTAAATTCGGCTCATTAGCTAAACAGCTCCATCGGCCAAAGTCCTCGTGTCGAGAAGGTGTTTTTATGGGACTCGGGAGGTGGGAGTTTTTTTTTGTGTGTGTTTTTAGATGTTTTCTAAACCGAGCGCCACTGATTTTGCCGTGCATGCGTGAGGTGATTGAAGGGTTGCTTAGCATTCTCCGTTCTTCTCTCTGAATGCATGAGCGCTCCACGCGCCATTGAGGAATAGTCCTGCGCGCCTGGCGCGGGCACGGACGACCGAGGAAAGTAAATGTTTATATTCCGAAGTAAACGAACAAACAGATATAGATCTGCGCGACGCTCCTGAATTGATTTACGCATCCACATAAACAAGCCGGCGGGTGAATAAGAGGCATGTAAATAACTAAAACAGCGAATTGCAGGCTTGATTGCAAGATGGCCCAGTCAGATTGGATGTATTATAAATCACTCTATTTACATAATTCAATCTCACTTTACAGAGCTCTGCTAATCAGCATGTGTCACGCTGGAACTGCCACGGGACAGAAGGTGAATGAGCCAGTCTTCATTGAAATTCATCTGCGTGTACTGAGCATGCTCAGTCGGACTCCTCCCCGCGCGCCTCATCACACCCCAAGGTTTTAGCCAGACTGATGAACGACGTTCGTCGCCACAACGACCAAAACAACGTCTCGCTCTGTGAGTCATGCCTTGCGGGCCATCCCACGGGACGCAATTATATGCAAATGAGGCTAATTAAGTCCTTGCGCACCGTGAGACGAGATCAAAATTAATATTTACACTCTTCCTAATAAATCCGTCTATCTCAGTGTCCCCTCTTTCTCTGTGTTTCTGTAGGTGGGATGCTTTCTCCAGGGTAATCTACTGGCAAGTGAGATGTTTGCTCGAATCACGCTTCACTGACACTCCCCGCTAACAGCAGATTCATGGGAAGTGTGTCATTATTGTTATTATTTCTGGTTTATTATTCGCATTATCATTATTTCGGTGATTGGCGCTCGGCTCAGGGGTCTTGTTTGTTGATCTGCTTACTTTTTGGCAGAATTAGACCTAAAAGCCTAACAGAATGTTTTATTCAGATTACGTTGGATAGGTTGACGCAGAGGGGGAAAATTCGGGGGGTTACAGCGTTTGCAGACTCCCAGATAATAAACTACGATAAAAGTGCGTAAAAATTCTTATTAATAATAGATGGGAAATGCTGAAAAGGAAGCAATGTTTTTATACTAACCAGAGCATTTGGTTGCTTGCTTGGTTTGACTTTGAAGGTAGTGCTGGATAGCCCCGCCCACAGTTTATTGAAATGAAGTGATTTTTGTTAAAGTGAAATTAGACAATTTATATATTTCTTTATCTTTTGTTGCTTTAAATGTAATAAAAGGTAAACAGTTTCTTTACAGGTGCATGTTAAATGCTTTATCTTTGTCTGCCCCAGAGCAGAGGTTTCCAAACCCTTTTGTCATTTAAACCCTGTAGACATGAAATATTAATTCAGGGGGTACTTCCAAGTAAATGTTTCAATTATTTAACAACACGTATTTTTGTAGTTTGACTTCAGAGTGGATTCAAACCTCTTTTTTTTTGTTGAGACAGCGTTTCATTTGCACTGGTGATTTGAGAATATATAATCATAATAATATTAGTCTTATTTTAAATTATAAAAAGGTACAAAAATGTATTACTGTTGTGCATATGTAAAAATGAATATTCGAAACAATAATGCAATTTATTTTGTATTAGTAGTGATACTGATATTTATGCCTTTAATTCTTCACGTTGAAGCTTTAAATATTTCAAATCATTAAGCTTCGGTGTTTATTTATTTAAAATGTGTAAATAAAGTGAGTCGAGTGTACATCGCTTTCCCCGAAATGCACGGTAACCTCCGCAGTTCCCGAGCTGCTCCGAGGCACCGAAAACCCTGGATCCCGAGCTGCTTGCGCGTGAACAAACACAGTTTTTCGAATTGTTTGGAAATCTCTGCTCCAGAGAATTTGCGGAAATGTACAGTAGTTCGGTTAATCTGTCTCCTCATAAACCAGCGAAATAGCGTAGTCTGGCAAGCTCGACCGCTATTCGCTGAACACCGAAGGCTTAAGTGTTTATGTTAAGATTCACAATTAAAACTAATTACGATCAATAACAGTTTGTGTCGTTAAATCTTTGATTCGCATGACCCTGACTCATTTCTAGCTCAGAATTACGACTTCAAGTTCAAGCCTCATCTGCTCATCTCTTAAATGTGAACATTATTTACCGTGTTCCAGAGGTTTTAGTATTTTTTTTGTATGATGCTCTGTATTTGGAATCACTAGGCCATGCACTTTTTCTCTTTGTTTTAAGTAGTGTCTCTGTTGGCTACAAAAAATGTTAAAGTGCCAGACTAGGTGTTCTCATTCGGTCTCCCATAAATAGCCCACGTTACAGCATTATGGCACCAGCTTCCATTTTTTAGTGGCAGTATTTCCTCATTTTACATTTCCCATTGTTGTGACCCCCCTCTCAATCTTTCCTCTTTCACGTTAACCTTTGATCTTTGACCTCCGCGCCCCACATAAATCCTCTAACCTCTAACCATTTGGCTGCGTTTTCTAGATTCTCCCGGACGACCGTTCCCTCGCGAGTCGACGTTTCTCTGAATGCGAGACGCGGTTCAAAGAAACGTTCGCACCTCCGGTC
Organism: Puntigrus tetrazona; assembly: GCF_018831695.1. Lineage (NCBI taxonomy): Eukaryota > Metazoa > Chordata > Actinopteri > Cypriniformes > Cyprinidae > Puntigrus > Puntigrus tetrazona. The sequence goes on along the minus strand of NC_056703.1, from coordinate 5,336,834 downwards.
GTGTGCAGATTGATGGCTCGCGACACCCGTATTTCATCCGAAGGGGCTAGTAAACAAACCGTTCTGGACAGGCGCAATATGGAAATGCGCTTTGGATGTCTAAGAGACCAGGAAGTTATGACTGCACGCGCTTCGTGGCTCCGTTCCGGGTAATATACTCCCAACCCATTCAGTCATTATAAACGGACCACGGTCAGGGCCAAATTGACATCAAATGAGGGCTCTGAATTAGCCCTTCTCGTCGGCATTGATTTATGCTCAGTGGTAAATTGCATCTCCTGAGGAGACGCGCGTTTAAACAACAGCTTTTCAAGAGTGTAATTGATCTGGTTGTAAGAGATCCTGAAAGGGCTGGAGGCCCTCAGTCAGGAAAACATTCATTTCTCTGCAGAGAAAGAAAAGCAGACCGCATTTCAAAGGCCAAGATAGCTAACTCAACAATCGCCGCTTAAGTGAGTGACGCGGCGCGGCTAGTTTGCATAGCGCGATCTTATGAGTGCATTTTGCAATATCGGTTTTGATTTTGACGCGGGAGAGCCGAGAGCGCCGCACCGCAAACACAATCGGTTTGATGGCCTACATGATGGCGTTCATTTGCATCGGTTAATTATTTAATTGTGTGTGGCTTCCTTTCTTAATTGGAATATAGGCTTTGTAATTGGGATGCTGGTGTCGCTGGAGTTTACGATGGCTTGTTTTGCTAACTAATGAACGGTATGAGAGCCTGTGGTGTGTAACACAGCGTTGTCCGCCCCAGCGATGTGCCTGCTAGCATGCCCTCCGAGCCCTGCAATTCACCCACTGTTAATGAGATTCTAATATATGCGGTACGGTTCAACAAGCACGGAGCTGTCTTTCCGCGCCGGGGCTCATGTTCGCCGTGTGTGTATCTGTGACAATAGTGTTTGTGTGTGTGTGTGTGTTTATTCTAATGAGGATCATCGCGGTTTCTGCTGATTGCTGTCCTCTCTGAGGCCAGGTGAGCTTCCTCTAGCGACTGCCGCCTTCTTTATTCGAGGAAATCGCAGACGCTACACAAAAAGTGTAATAATAAAAGCAGTTTTTGTCAACCGCGGCCATCACGTAGTCGCCCAAGATGATGAATGGCACCCCAAAAGTGGTTTAAAGATCAGTTTGTGGTTTGGAGTTTGAAGAAATTGTGATTTTTATTATCGCTGACACACCGAGCAAACCCCCTCTAATTTGTGTATGTCCTCTTGAACTCTGACACTTGGAAATTTATCACAACAACAGAGTTGATGGGAAAAATTTGCACATTAACTGCCACAGCTTGCTAGTGATGGGGGAAAGGTTCAAAATGTAAAACTACACACTTTTGAGGCTGTTGGTCTGAATGTATTGCGGGTTCAACTTGCTCAATAAATGGTACAAAAATGATTTGAGCCTTTTTCAGGCAGTTTCTAAACTTTTAAATTATTACTGACTGATTTATGATTTTTATATACATATATATGTATATATATATATATATATATATATATATATATATATATATATATATGTGTGTGTGTGTGTGTGTGTGTGTGTGTGTATATATATATATATATATATATATATATATATATATATATAATCATGTATATATAATTGTACATGAACTGATATGAAATGATTATAATTCATAGGAAAAAAGTGTGTATATATATATATATATATATATATATATATATATATATATATATATATATATATATATATATATATAAAATCATGTATATATAATTGTACATGAACTGATATGAAATTATTATAATTCATAGGAAAAAGTATTAAAATGATCAAATAGTAAAATTTCTCAACTTCGCATCATTACTCTGTACTGTTTGAAACTTGTTCATTGCTGAATTATTAATTTAAAATGTTTGCTTGCTGTATCAAAAATAAAACAAAAAGGTGACATTTCGCAGCTTTCCGTTTTTTGCAACAATACATAATGCAAATGTTGCCTAAATTAAGTAACTAATGGGTTAAATAACTAATGACGTCCTGAAGACATGTTAATAAAATAAAATAAATGTAATAAAAAATACATATGCCATGAATACCAGTGCTGGGGTCTCTTAGTGTTGATGATGTCTGTGTGCTAGTGTGTGCCTGTGCGAATATAATACGGGAATAGAGGGTAAGAAGGCAAGAAAAGGAGACAGAGAGAGATACAAGGGAGCCAGTTGTACAGTATTTGTTCTAAATGCACAATGCAGAGCATTCAGAAATCTGGACCAAAAAACGTCGATCTCAAAAGCTGGGCCTGGCGATTAGATTCGGGAAGAAACACAATGCATTCACTTGCTGCATTCATCATTCACGCGCTCAATAGCTGGAAATATTTCACCTGCCGAAGACAAAATAACAGCACGGTCGAAAATGCAGCTCCCTCAATCATCAGAAATGTAGATAAAGGGTTAACAGGCCTCGTTTTAAACGAATTCGTTTTGCCTTTAACTAAAAAGATCATGATTGCAGATGTCCTCAGCTTTATCTACAAGACAGCATTATAGATGATATTTTGTTAAAGGCAGATTTATAAATGAATGCATCACATGAAGAAATGTAAAACCTTGCATCGCTTGTGCCACCGAGACCACACACAGAGACGGGTTATTCAGTTCTTCCTCACTAGGGGTCCCTGTTGCTCCTCTATTTGATCAGAGACTTCCTCACGCTGAGGTCCCCACTAAACAGACCTTTTCTCACATTTAAAACACATCCTGAAGTATTTTATTTTTTTTTATGTAGCCAAGGTCGTAGGTTATATTCCCAGGGAATGCATATACTGGAAAAATGTGTAATGTAGAAAAAGAAAACGGCTTAAACCGACCTGGGTTTAACTAGATTTACCAGTCTTTGGTTTGTTAGCTGGTTTTAGGGACTTTAGCATTTTAAAGCTGTCCAAGAGACCATATTTAACCAGATCGAAGCAATTTTGGCCAAATTATGTTTTTTTTTTAATGTTTCAGCGCGTAAAATGTAAATTTATTTAAACCCTGTCAGCATGTTCACATGAACCAAAGTCATATTCGTATAGCCAAAAATAAACTTTAACATCTAAATTCCGAACTGTCCGGTCTTGGAAGGCTTGTGTTATGCGTTAAAGCCTCACATATCCGTTTCCCTAACTTTAATAAGCGCTAAAACAGAGCGCGTAAAAGCTGCGTTTTGGTAAATTAAAACGCGTTTCTGTTAATCCATCTGCCTCCTCGGTTGCGGGCATCAGGGGTTTTCCTTGCTTGCGATTGGCTGCCTTTTCAGTGCACCTGTTCTGTGGGGAAACCCCATTGGCCGGCCAAGACGCCACTCATTTTGGCCTCTTCTTCACGCGCTTCCCGCTCTTAGCGCTGGAGCACCAGCTTGACTGTTGGCCTTTCCGTCTCAGGAGAACTACGCGAGTAAGTTTCTTTGAGGGAAAGCGCAGATAAAAATCAGACATGTTAACGCAAAAGCAGCGTCAAAGGAGCGATGGGAACATTTCAGAGAGAGTCAGCGGCGACCGCCGGTGGTTTTGCGCTCCCGTGCGCCGAGAGACGGATTCGTAGGACGCGCGGAGAACATCACCAACTTCTGCGGCGCGTAACTTCATAACGCCACCGGTCCGGACCTCTATACTTGCTTCAAACTTTTACGCGTTGAAGGAATAATAGCACCAGGGGAACAATGACAGTGACTTTCCCTGGCGTCTAACATCGCCGCGTCACTTTAGTGAAGCGTTTGGTTCTCGTTTCTAACGGAATTTTGGCGATAGTTAAAGGACACGGATTTTTGGGGACCGCGACGACGCCAGTCAGTTACATTATCGCGTGACTTTCCACGGGATTATGTTATTTATTCCACAACTTCTCAAACTAGACCGTTCGCAATGTCGCGTTTAAACAAAACGTTACTACCCAGAAAGCCAAAGATGACCGCTGCACGGATGGCGTTGCTGCAAGCGCTCCTCGTCGCGTCTCTCCACGGAGGTAAAGGAACGTTTACGCACATCCAAAACTTCTTGCGAGATCGAGTAGGATAAATGTAACGCGCGTGATGAAAACGACGAGCACCCTCGTTAACGAACAACTGTTACGGAGCGCTGTGTCAGTGCGTCCGTAGCGCGAACGCAAAAAAAGAAAAAAAGTTGGTGCAGGCTGCTCCCTATTCCACTTGACCCATTTTAACATCTTAATTTACACTTGAAATATTTATAGATGAATGCACACACTTCTGCGGTTCGTGGTTCGTGCGTTATGGTCGCTGGAAGAGACTGGCGCGCGGCGACGGCGGCGGCGGTGTGGTTTTGTTTTGCCAAGCGCATAAATAATAGAAATGTTGGTTTCTCACCTTGTTGTTTTGCAGTCTTATCGTGAATTATGCATGCACGTAGTTAGCTGGCAAGACGGAGATGTAGAAACGAGACGATTGAGGCGTAATATCGCGTGGAAGCGACAGTTTTGTGATGGTGACACGAGCACGTTTATTCTCGGACCTTTAAGGAAGAGAGCCCGATGTGCAGCGTTTCAGCTCTACATTATAATATTTGTTACGTTTTTACAATTATCCGTCAAAAACACTGCGCAAATGAAAGTAAGCTAAATTTATTGTTTGCAGGAGTATTCAGTCATTAATTTATAATAGCTTGTTAAATGTGATGTGCTGTCTGGTACAGATGCATGTGATTTTTTAGCCTTTTTAAATAGGACGGCACTGTTATGTTTGAGTGGGCACTGAATGCATACAAAGATGTTTGCTGTGCTAAAGGTGAGCCACCCTCTTTTCGTTGTCCACAGAAGCAAGAGACAGTGATGAAATGAGCAGACTTGTGTCCCAGCAGCGCGCTGTTTTTATTCATCCTCTCCAGCTGAGGACCCACGGTGGCCTTCACATCTATTTTTACTTACACTATCCCAGCAAGTCTGAGACCGGACATGTCACACAAACAAACAATTAAGGCTGTGGGGGTGAGATAGAGACAGACAGAAAGTGTGGGGGATTGCAAAATCGGAAAAGCGTGCGCTGAAGAACGTGAGGGATGACAAGTTTGTCCCAAGTGCGCGAGGGCTTGGACGGTATCAGGGATGTTGACTCTGGAGACAGCACTTGCTGATCAAGCACTGAAACTGTCATCATCATCATTACCGTTTTTTTTTTTTCTTCCCCCAAGCCTCCTTCCCGGCAACCGTGGCCTCATGCTGCTGTGCGTAATGGACTGCATGCAAAGAGTACATCACTTTCAAGTTCAGACGGCATGTGGTTTGAATGCATGGAATTGTGTCCGGCGAACTGTGCAATATCCACAGGAACATTTGCAGATTTGTGTTTGCAGAGAACAGGTTAGCGTCTGTCAGTGTGATTACGAAAGTGCCAGCCGTTTGATTTATTTATGCTTTTTCTTTTAGACTACAGAAGTGCTGACATACAATAGGATGGACTGTTCGGATTGTGCGGCATATGAGGAATGGAAGCAAGAAGCAGAAAACAGCTTATAATGTGCATGTGTCTGTGTGATGTGATGACTGAGGGGACAGATCTGTGAGTGAGTTACGGCACATTTGCAATTTGTCTGCAATTGAAGGCTCGAAAACGCACCTGTTCTCGACGACGCCATCGATAAATCAGTGGGATGAAAGGTTTTTGTTGCTTCGGGGAGTTTTAGGAGCTTAATTGACAAAAGCAGATGGATGTTTGCAGACGGACCCAAGTAGGGCTTTGAGCTCATTTTCCTAGCTGTGCGAAAACCGACTGTGAAACATCTCTCGTCTTCAGCTTCCCCTCCCTCCGGCGTCCGAGGGCAGATATCTGTGTGTTTCGGGGCTCAAGCGCAGGTCTGAACAGTTGTAACAAAACCAGAGGTGTTATTAAACTGTCAGACTATCAGGCTGTCAAACACACACACACACACACACACACACTGGCCGAGTCTGTGAGCCAGGCCGAGCAAGGGGCCCATATGTTTGAGGGTTGGCTGACACCAGGGAGATGATTTGCTCTAGGGAGACTGTGAAGCCTAAATCTCTTTCACTCGATCTCTCTCTCTCTTTCTCTCTCTCTCTGCTCATTCGTACAAACACACACACAGCCGTGCAGGCATTCAGGCATGCTTATGCGCACAGACACACACCCCCTTGGTGGGTTTTCTTGCTGACAAACTTTCTAGCAAAGCAATAAATAGTGCATTTTTGCTTTGTTTCTTAAATTCGTCAGATTAAATTCGAGATTCACAGCTAGGAGTGTGAGAGCTGCGAGTGTGTGCTTTTAATAATCCATAGCCAAAGAGGGGTAATCAAGAAGATATTTCCCCACAGATTGGCATCCAGAGAGAAAAGAGGGATAGTGTACGGGAGGGGGGCAGATGAGTGAAAGTAATGACTGTGATCATTATCTTCTGTGTTTTTAATTGAGATAATGACCCAGAGGAAGACAATGAAAGTCCCAAAGGAAAGATTTCGTTCTCTCTTTCTGCCCCCCTTCTCCTTTCATTTCCCACTCTGTTTTTCTCCTTTCGATTTCGTCAAAGTGACTGCGTGAAATTTCATCAGTTTCGATAGCCCCGCTTCCAAGATGGCTCTATAACCCCGAACAAAGAAGCGTCGTTAATCGGGAGTCTAAAGGTAAATGTTTCCTCAGAAAACCTCCGTTGTGTTCCCAACAAAACACCTAAATGCGATTCAGTCACTTCTAACCCTCGGAGGCGGAGAGAAAGAAGTTTGCTAAGACCAAAATGATTTTCCATTACAACTGCAGAAAGACCAGTTAGCGAGTTCCCATTTTGCAAACGTAATAAAATTGAAAACTTTCATCTCAGCAAATTGATTTCAGTCGGATTCAGAAAGAAAGAATGAAGAGGAGGGGGAAAAAAAAATCATTAGATCATTGGTGCGTGACTGTACCGTGGGACTTTAGGAATTTGCGTATAGCGGTGAGAACACACACAGGCTCCCGCTTTGCTTTTATTAATTCATTCACTCATCCTGTGACTTTGTGAAGACGATTTTTGCATTAGGGAAGGGCATGTGTGTAAATACAAAGCCAGACTGAAGAAGAAAGGCAGGCTGTGATACAAATTGGCAGCAAAAGCGAGACTGGATGGACTGATAAAGAAGGCATGAATAAATTGAATTCATGCACATCTCTGTTTTATTCTTTTGTTTTCTAGAAAACTTGTTTTCGCCTCCGTTTCGCTATCTGTTTGCAGACCGCCGGAAGGTATTTCTCTGTCATTAAGGACTCTCGGCCAGCAGTTCATTTAACACGTACATGCCCTCAGAACTCCTGAGAAATTATTGGCATTATCGCCAGCTAGACTCCACATATTCTCAGCCCTCTGTTTTGGATGTATTGTAGCCATATGGTATTGGCTCTGGAAATGAGAGTTGCACTTTTGTGTTGTTAGTTGGCTATCATTCTCTTTTTCTTTCTCGCTACGGCAATTTTCTGTATCGATTGGGCTTGGTTCTTTCTCCTGTGATGATGTGAGAAAGGGAGAGAACGAGGGAGGGGGTAAAAGAGGATACTGGAGGTGTTAGAGGTGGCTCTTGTTTGTGTAGATGGAATAATTAACGCTCATTAAGAGGGTGATGAGAGGCTTAGGGGTGATGCTACTTGTTAGGATAATTAGAGTCAAATAGGCCTCATTATGCAAATTTGGAGGAAGTGTGATTCTGTCAGTGTTTACCTGAACTCTGTCGTACTGATGACCTCAGATAGAGATGGCGGTGTCGAGTGAAGGCGAGCATCTAAAGAAAAGCATAATGAGCTGTTATAGGGTGAGAGGAGATAGAAATAAAATAAGCAATGATCCTATTTAAGAGATGCGAAGGAGAAAAACGAGTAATGAGATGACAGAAACGAGGGAGGATGGATGAAATCTGTAATCTGTAATCAAATATAAGCTCTGAGGGCAATAAAGAAGCCGCTCCATTTTCAGGGAAATGAAATGTTTCTCAAATTATTTTACCGTAGAGAGATCACTGGATAAGCCTTTCAGGCCGACTCGCAGTCGCAGAAAGAAAAAACGTATCTCTCTGTATAATGGGATGGGTGAAAACATTAAAACAAAATTCGATGCCCTCCAAGCAGCAGCGTCGGAAGCTAACACCGTGAAGTCATTGCGCTTGTGGTGAAGACCGCTCTATGTGTCGGTGTTTTCCGTTCCTCTAGAGAGCACTTGTGTGGTGGCCTGCGAAGCAGTTTGAAGCACCGAAAGCCGAGACTGTGAAATGTCGCAGGTATGGGATTTTATATATTTATGAGGCCGGTGTGTGTCTATGGTTGTCCGCAAGGCACCGACCTCTACTGTGGCTCTACTAAAGTGTGTGTGTGATGGATCGAGGCTCTCGTTAACCGCAGGCCTCAGTGGGTGATTACTTCTCAACATGTTGCCTGTCCTGCTGAGATTTGGCAGCATGATACACACGCAGACACACACACACGGTTAAGACCTAAATGACTTTGCTCAGAGTTGGGTGGAGCGCTCACAGCGCTGTGTGTGTGTGTGTGTGTGTGTGTGTGTATGTGTACAGCTCATCTTGGCACTAGATCACTCCATCACTTTGCCTGGCATAAGTTCTGTCAGATGGTCTGTCTGCTTGGCGTGACCTCACTGCTCTCTGTTCGCCTGCGATGCAGTAATAGATAAATAATGCTTCTGTTCACAACATAAAAGCTTCCTCGGTGAACAACTTAAAATAGAAAGAAACAAATTAACATTCCGCATGGTGCAAGAGTATGTTCAGAATGATTTCACGCCCTCTCATCGGTAATTTCCGTTTCTCTCGGTTGTTGGCCAGATGAACGACCCGCTCTGAGTATTGTTTTAATAAATAGTTTTGATTGAAAACAAAGAGTTTCATTTAGCCAATTAGAAGGCAAGAAGCAGATGAAGTTATGTCAGCTTATTTATGAACACCATATAGAATGTAATTGCTCAGGTTTTATTTTCATGTCAATATTTCCTCAGCCCTCAAAAATATATTTTTTATTATTCTGAACACGTAAAAACGTTTGCTTCAATGGTATATGTTTTTTACATTTTCTCTTGATATGTATTTTTTTTGTTCACTACAATATATATTTTTACAATTGTATGCCTAAAATGGGTATTTATTTATTGAATGAATTATTAATCCATATATTTGTTTTATTTACTTTTTTGAGTTCTTAATGTTCAATCAAGATGTCCTAACTCGGTCTTCTGGTGAAAACAATAGACTCTCTGGTGACGTACGCTGGATGTTTCCAATCATTTAAACCCTACTTCTCCACAATCCAAGACCACTTTAATGTATAATTTTCACTGTTCAAGTTCTATCAGCGCTATCATTTTGTGGTGCTAAAAATGATCAATATACCAATATATATATTGGGAGTTTTGTAGCACAGCATGCTCTTCCCCAAAGTTACCTTTGATGTTGAGAACACTGCTATAAAGCTCAGGCAGTGTTTCACGGAGCGGCTGATGATCCTAAATATCATGGAGATTGTAATGCGTGATTTGTGTCATCCATGAAAATTTCTGATACACTCTTGGCATTTCTACTAACTCTACCGGCCCCGGACAGTCGCATCCTTGTGTGCGTGTATAATAATGCACCTTTGCGAACGCCCGCATCCTCGCGTCACATGGAAACACACACACGCTCACAATGATATTGATGCACATCTGACATTTTGAGGCTCCATTCGTCTTGAGAGGTGGGATTGGGGGGATGGGGTGGGACCGGTGACATTTCATGCAGCCATAATGTTATTCATTATGGCAGAGGGGCACTGGAGAGGGTACAGCGGGCGCTGCCTGTGTGTGCTACAACCCATCTGTCTCTTTGCCCCCCTCTTTCGCTTTTTCACTCCCCCTCTCTCTCACTTTCTGTGGGTGAAATGGCAGCAGCGTTTTTCCCTTCACCCCGAGGCCTCAGAGATATCCCCGCCTGCTTTCCCCTGATAAGACAAACCTACAGCACTTACCTTTCCCTCTCTCCTCCGCTCTCTCTTCTCCAGCCTCTGCTTTAGGAGGCAGAAAGGGGTGTAATCTTTGGGGAACTTTACGTAAGTGCAGTAGAGGAGACCTGTGATATTTGCTTTCACTCAGAGTTCTGCTGTTGGTACCTCTTTAAAGTACCAGTGCTTTGAGTGGGTCTGCTAACGCGTTAGAACTGATGCTACGAAGACAGTTTCAATTACGTTGCCAAATAAATAGGCCGCGATTGTTTAAAAGCAAAGAGCAGCATTTAATATACAGCTTAGAAGTGATTGACGGTTGTTTGAGTGGTATTGTATAATTATTGTATAAACATTGTATAATACTGTATTGTCCAATTAGCTTATTTTGAAGAGTTTTGTGCACCGGTTGCATTGGTAAGAGGACAGAATAAAAGCTTCTGCTGTGGCTAGCGCCCACTTACCTGCCTTTACCACAAGTCCGTTACATCACCTTATTAATATTCATGAGGCAAGCTGATAGTCTCAAATTTGTTTTACGCATATGTAGCCTGGTTTTAGGTCGTATATTTTTAAATATTAATTTGAAATGTTTGGGGTCATTCTCTTTGTCAAAGAATCCGATGTAATGATAATGTCCAAATATTATAATGATTATAATTAGAAATAAATATTTAGAAAGCGGCGAAATGACATATTAGGATCATTTTTGAAATTTTGAGTATTTGATTTAATGGGTGTTGAAATGATAATTTCTTGCCATGTACATAAATACATATAAATCATCTTGATGTTTGAGCTTATAGGGGCTGAACCAAGTCAGTCGATTTGGTCAGTCAAACTTTTAAATGCATTTTAGCATTTCTGTAGTAAACATATGAAGTCTTAATCCATGTACCATTTAAGCGGTTTTACTATATTTACATTCAGCAGCAGCAAGCGTGTGAGGTTGTCATGGCAACCAGATTCTGCGCATGAATTTTGAGAAAAAGGTGATGTCTATTTTAGCTTCGCTAGCAATAAATACATCAGATTGAATGCACTATATGCATGTTTGTCAACAGAATCACAAAGTAGACTTTAATCACATTAACTAGTGATTTCTTCATTACTTTAAAACATATTTGTTGGACATGATTCAAGTTAAAAGCACAAAAGCAGAAATTTAGTGAGTTTTAAGCTTACTATAAATAGCTGTCCTTTACTCACCCTCAAGTAGTTCCAAGCCTGTATGAATTTAGGAAGATATTTTGAAAAAAATGTCTGTATCCAGGCTGTTTTGTGTCACCATTGACTCCCACTGTATTTTTTTCCTACTATCGAAGTCAATGGTGACCCAAAACAGCCCTGATACACACTTTTTTCAAAATAACTTTGTTTCTGTTGGGCAGAACAAAGAAATTCTTACAGGTTTGGAACTACTTGGGTGAGTAAACGATGGCAGTATCACCTTTATGAAAATAGTCTGGAGTCATCAAGCATCTGCATCTTCACATGACTTTATTTTGGTCCACATTCCTCTGCAGTTGTTGTACAGTATGTTGTAAAAAAAAGTGAAATATCAACTCAGATCAAGCAACAAGCAAGCAGTAACAACGGGCTATTATATGCCCAAAATGCAGATTCAAAGTTCTTACTCAAATTAAATGTGGGAAGCAGTTTGATTGCATTTATTAATTTACTTATAAAAGAAATATTTAAAATACATCAAAATAGCTACATCATGTGCATATTTGCTTTTGAGCTGAAAACATTTGCAAGTAAGTAATAATATGTATGTATACATATCAGTGAGTCTATCTAATAAATCAGTTAATTGTTTTTTATATGTGATTGTTTTACATTTTGTCATTTCAGCAATCTGTTTAATATTATATAGTATTAAATGTCATACAGTAATTGCATTATGTTATTTACATCAACATTTTCATCCATCTGGCACCCTTCTCCTTTAAATATAAACAAGGGCTTTGACACCTATTAAAAATTAGCTTTATTGCTGTGCTGCTGATGTTTTTTTTTGGCCATGTGTGTCTCTCTAATGTCACCATACGCTACGGACTCCTCAATCCACGCGCTGTTAAACTGCTCCGAGTTCTTTCTGCTCTCCATATCTCTCTATTCCTCCCAGCTGGCTGTTTAAGTGCTGTTTACTCGTTTGCCGTTCCTGAGAGAGGTAATTAAAGATGGTACAAAGAGAGAAAGAGTGAGAAAGCAGGAAAGGAGAGTTCGTTTTATTATTTGAGTTTCACATGCAGTCAAATGCTTTGTGTGTCTCTCCTCTTCTGCTTACTTCTCTTTTTCCACCTGCATCCCTCCTTCTACCCCTCTACCTGTCTTTTTGCTGTCATACAGCTCTCTGGCATGCGCTCTCTCTAAATTTCACTCACTGTCTTCTCTGTCTCTGATCTTTCCTTCTCTGTTAAACCTGTTCCCTCTTGTTAGAGCAGAAAGGACATCCAGAACTGCGCGGTAGAGTGAAGTTTAGCCCAGGGCTTAACCTGTAAGTATCCCTACAAGCAGACGGCAAGATTGAAGATCAGCCCGTATGGGTCTCTCTCAAGAGGAAGGGAAAAGAGAGTGAGGGAAATTGAGGAAGAGAGAAAATCATTGTTCAGGACTCGTTCACGTCTCTATAGATCAGAGTCAAAATCTTTTAGTTTTGAGCTGCCGCTCTCCTCCCTGAAGCTTTTACAGGAAGAGGATCATCCACTCTGGTTTTTCTTTCACAATCTCTCATGATTGATAAAAGAGTTGTCGCATTTTGTACTTAGCGGGTTTAAAATAAGCCAAGTTCCTTTCCAAACTGCTCTGAAATGACTGCATACATGCATACACGGGTTCTCCTATTAGATGGGTTTGTCTTTTTTTAGGTGTGTGGGAAGGTTAGAGGCTGTTTGTAGAAGACAGAAGGATTTTCGGAAATGTGTATTTTGCCATCTGCATAGATTTCTGTATGTAGAGCATTGGAAGAAGTCTAAATGATGTGGGCATTCCCTATTGAAAGTGAAAGGCAGTGTGTGTGTGTCAGAGGAAGACAGAGAGCGCTTGTACTTCTTTCAATATTCAGCGAGTGTGTAATTGTCTAAAGTAGCTTTGCGTCCCCAAACTCCCAACCATATAATCACAGCAGAACAATGCACTGAACACTTAAGACAAGGAAGAGGACTCTCATCACCTCCTCCGTGCCCTAATTCTCTGTCCGGTATCCATGTACCTGAGTTCTGTTGAAAAGTGTGTTTGTGAGCAATTTGCCTTCGTGATAATCTGTAACTGGAGAGAGCGCCGATGTGACCTGGCAAGCTTCTCTGTTTACAAAGTGAAAGGACGGAAGGCATCGGTTTCTTCCTCAGCCTCCTAGCCTTTGCTTCAACCCGAACCTCATCCAATTTAATCATTCATTGTCTTTTTTCTCTGTTGACGTCATTGAAGAGTGCAAAAGGTCAGAGCTGTGTTGCTTTATGCGAGCGACGCAAATTCAAGTCCAGCTTGTGTCGTTTATATCTTTTCTGCACTGTTTCTTGTCCTATCTCTCAGCGCCAAAGGCCTAAAATAGAACGGACTATCTTTTTTTGTACAGAATGTTAGTGCTGTCTTCCAGTTCTGAAATTGGCGGCATGATGCTAGTGTGTTCTGGGTGGTTGGCAGAGTATTGCCGTACGGTTGCTAGGTGGTTGCTTACTGGCGCGAGTCAAAAGAGCCCACTTGCGAGTCTCTGATATTCTGGTCCCTAGATATAGCTCGAGTCCCTCCTTCAATGCAAGTCTAAGGTTTTTTTCCATCTCGTGTTTTATCATCTTCCAGGTGGAAATCATAGGTCTGATTCCTCAGAATAGCAAGCTTCTCAGCGAGCTGCGCTATTTTCGAGGTATCATTCATATCCAGCAGCAAAAACAGTGCAGTTTACTACAATAGGGGTTTTGAACGAAAAACATAAATATATGCAAAAGTAATGGTGATTCCTGCCTTAGCAGGCAGCCCTAATAAACACAAGCCTCATGTTTTTTGCATTGTGTGCAGTTTTTGAGAGAGCTTCCTTCTAGGTCATTGAGCCAAACCCAGTTGCTTAAATTTCAAGATATGCAATATATTCTGGTTCTCTTACCAAAAACAGCATTGTCTGGAACCCAGCAGGGCTCAGGGACTGAGAGTTTTTCCGTATTTCCTCCCTCATCTGCCTACACGCGCATCTCGCATTACAGAACCAGTAGACTGTAAGAGCACAGACTCTCTAAGCAATTCACGTTTATTTGTACAGCGCTTTTTGTTGCAAAGCAGCGAATTCTACATGTAATTATGTAAAGACGATGTCCATATGGATAGAAATCATGCAGTTAATTAATGACAAAAACATACGGTAAACACCATAAACAGCAACAGTTATACGTTGTGATCAAATTAATTTGGTAGCTGTGCATGATGGTTCAGGGTTTTCGTTATCTGAGGTCCTCGGAAGGATCCGTATCATCTCTTCTAAGGTGTTATCAGTCGTATCAGATCTTGACTGAAGACTGAAGCTTGTGCAATTTCTAGTTACAATTTCTGTGCAATTTCTCTGTATAAACAAGTGTTATTTTTAATTCAGCATATTTGTGTGTCACATACTTGCTGTAACGTATTTATATTATTTGTTTCAGACATCAACCATCCTGCTCTCTGGAATATTTGTATTGTCATTGGCCAAAACACACACACACTCACATTGTTTTACCACTTGTGCTGATTGGTCCCAGTGCTAAGAAACTCCATGGCATTCTGTGTGTGTGTCTGTGTGTGCGCGTATGTGTGAAAAAGACAGATACATCAACCAAGCTCAGGCACTCAGGCACAGCTTAGGGAAGGTCCTTGGGATAAAAATGAAATTACATTCATTATCAGAGGTTAGAAATCCTCACAACTCCATTTGGATTAGATCAGATTGGTGTGAGTTTGTGTGTGCATGTGTGTTCGTACATTTGCCAAAGGGTATAACCGGGCCAGACAGGCTAAGTGTTGTCTGTGTGAAAGAGAGAGAGTACTGTGAGTCAGAGAGAGAATCAGTGGGCTAAGATTACGTGTCAGTAGTACTCTTTAAATTTGAGTTTTTATTAAAACAGTCAATAAACAGACCAAAGCACTTCATTTTTATGAAGACCAACATGGCTCCTCTGAGAGCTGTTACCAGGCAGGGGAATAAATAGCATGAATATCAGCATAATGGCTTTGGAGGCGACAGAGAGAGAGTCGAACGATTCCCCGGAAAAAGAAAACACAGTCAATCCCAAATTCAATCTCTCCTGCGCTCCAAAAGCCTAGCCATGCTGTGATGAGGAAGCACAGAGCTAATGTTCCTGTTATTCTGTTGACAGAATTCTTTTCATGTTCTTTCCTCTTTTATATTTTTGTTCTTGCGTAATGCGGTGCCTCAGATATTTGGAGCAGCAGTCAAATTAAAAACACATCAGAGAATTGTGGGAAGTGCAGTTTAGCCTGGGTGAGTAAGCACTTTTTTTGAGATTTGGAGTTTAACTTGCAAGGGCCCCGATGACTGCTTACATTCTTTGCATTTTAATATTCACATTCATTTTCAACATCTATGTCTGTTATGCGTGTACTACCACAGGAATCAGTACAGAGAAACTGTTCTTAAAGGAATAGTTCGTCTGAAAATTAAAATTCAGTTATGATTTACTTAAACTCAGGAGACTTCCAGTGAACACAAAAGGAGAAGTTTAGCATAATGTCTTGGGTGATTTTGGCATACCAGGAGATCAGATTGTTTTTTATTACTTTATTGAACTATTTTTTTTAGATTTATTTAGATTACTAGCTAACAACAAAGGGTTAATTCACCTTAAAATCGAAATTTTGTTAGAATTTACTTACGATTACTATTCACATCCATTATATGGTCAAGACAGAGCTCTTTCTCAAAATATTATCTTGTGTTCAGCAAAAGAAAGAGAGTCAGTATGTTTATAGTCTCAAGGCCTATTCACTCTAAAATTGAAAATTTAGCGTGAATGTTCAGCGTGATGGCACTTTTGAATCAAAACAATAGATCCCTAAGTGGCTATTCACACCAGGCGCGATCATTCGTGGCACGAAAAAGTGAGTCGATTTTTTTTGCTCTGTGACAAAATAGGACATTCAATTAGATTTAAGCTGTGATCACATGCCCAGAGCAGCTGCTGTTGCACAAAAGGGGGAGAGTGGTGGCGCTGTTTTCAAAACCAGCCTAAACAGACACAGAAGAAGAGTATTCTGAGAGAGATGTCAAATTATTTGTATCTTAGGACATATTTATTCTCACATGTGCTTTATGAGGAATATTCATGCATTTCACAAAATCATCACTGAGTGTAATTTGAAGAGTGCTGTATGTTTTTTTTCCACATGCTAAAGTGTTACGAGTAGAACGTGTTCACACAAGATCTGTCAATCATTGAGTAATATCTCCTTTAATGCCAACCTACCACAATTACATGATGTTAAACATGATGTTAAACTGTACAGTTACAGTTAATCTCTGAGAGTCTCTTTTGACAGTTGCAAACCTTATGATCTTATAAATAGCAATCAGAACAAAATTTAATTTCCGAAAATGTACAGTATTGCAGATTTGAGTGGTTTGTGTTTGATTGAAGAGATCCCAGTGGACCGACTAACCACTGACGCTGAACCGCATAATCAAACCACGAAGCAATCTCTGCGTTGTATCTTGGTGCACAGAGGTGCGCAATAATGTGTGGAGTCTTTAATATGCTACTATTTGCTTTTTCATCAGAAATAATTATTATACATATATAGCCAAGTTTTGTATGAAGTTTCCCCATACAGTAAATGCGAACGTCGCAAGACCGGAAACAAGTATGCACACACTTGCTTCGCCGAAGCCCGGGTCCAACTTGTGCATCGAGGCCATACATCCAAGAGTTTTGCGCACTGGTCTTTTATTGTGGGGACATTTTCATGCGCCTAAACGTAAAACAAGGCACAAAATTAAATATATCTGTTTACTTAATCTGCATGTGTATGGCCTTTGGGGCAGTTCTTGGCCATTCAAAGCGCCCAAGGTACCCAGACCTTCTAAACGTCTAGCTACAAGAGACTAGGGAACAACATGATGAATTTTGATCTTTAGGTGAACCATACCATATGAATATCTCAGTACAGTCAAGTGTTATTTTAAACTAGTGGCATTTTCATATGTAGTCAGCTGGGTTTAATACGGCATATCTGAAACTACCTGAAATGCGTAGGAGAGCCGTTCTTTTGTATGAATCCTAAGGCTTATTAATTTATCCAATTTCTAAAGTTATACTTTTGCGACTTGCCAATATAACTTTGTAATTTTGTTCATGTACATACTTTTGTCTTCTTCATAAAAAAAGTAAGTCGTATGGAGGGACATGAAGGTGAGTAAATAACAGATTTTTGAGTGTACTTTTCCTAAACTTGACCTTTTCCACAGCTTTACCCAATGGTTTTCTCAGATCAAGACTTGTTGGGGCCACCTTGTTGATAAAAGCACCTCTAAAAGCAGTCATTTCGAAAACAGTGTTTGTCTGGATTTGTGTAGCGTCTGAGACAGTCCTCGTTTGACATCTGTTTCAAGTTCAGATGCAGCAAAGCATTAGTAGCAACGTCGACCCGTTCAGACCTCAAACTCGCAGTGTTCAGTGATCCATCCAAACATTATCTTCTGCTCATTTACCTGGATATACTTTTATCCATCTTCAGGGAGACCAAAGTCTGTCAGCTTATGTGTTCTCGCACCTTTTGACCTTTTTCTGTCAGTGGAAACCATCACAGCCGAGAGGTCGCAGCATCTCTCTCTCAAGTCTTGTGTTTACGAAAGAGCTGAATGCTGATCTTCCCGTGTGACAACTCACCGCCTGAGGTATTTTTGTACAGCTGCGTATCAGGGGTTAAAAGCATTCTCGCAAAAAGTCTGAGGAATCTTTCACTGTGAAAATCTGCTCAGTCTGTGGAACCCGCTTTGGTCTGTTACACACAGCCCTACCTGCGAGTCCTGACGTATTCTCTCACATCCCAGGTGAGAGACGCCGTCCTCGTTTGAGTCTTGGCTTTTCTGAGAGGAGATCCAAGAGTTGAATGCAGACGAACGTTAACCTTGATTGAATTTGACTCTGTGAAATCCCAACGGAGACACAGAGAAGGACAGAAAGCAAAGAAAAAGAGTTTAACAGGAGAGGACACCCACACACATGAGAATGACAGGAAGAGAAAGACAAACAGAGAGGGAGGGGTAGTCTGTGAACCATGTTCATTTTAATTAATCTCTTCTGTTAGTCAGAGCTGTATTTTTAGTAGTATTGTGAGTGAACTACATCTGGTCTCTGGGCCCCAAGGGGAAGCAGGCCGGTCTACGTACTGAACTTATGTGTGTGTGTGTGTGTGTGATAACATTCTGTTAATGTGCTTCTGTGTAAAAGTCTGTGTGTTTTATTCATACTCTTTAGTAGTATTTTATTTTTTCCTGCCCCCCAACATTTAAGTTTATACTACACATTAAAGCTAAATAAATAATCTTTTCATTGATGTATGGTTTGTTGGGATAGGACAATATTTGCCCGAGATACAACTATGTGAAGGTGCAAAAAAAAACAAAATACTGGGAAAATCACCTTTAAAGTTGTCCAAATGAAGTTCTTAGCAATGAAATAGTACTAATCCAAGTTTTAATATAGTTAAAGTAGGAAAAGAATGAAATATCTTGATGGAACATGATCTTTACTTAATATCCTAATGATTTTTGGCATAGAAGATCAATCAATGGTTTTGACCCATACAATATATTTTTGGCTATTGTTACAAATATACCCCAGCGACATAAGACTGGTTTTGTTGTCCGTGTTCTCATATAATGTTAAGTAAGTTGCATAAAAACAGTTCATTTCTGACAATTTCCCTTTCTCTAACAATTAAAATGAATATTTTTTTTTGTCCTGTATATGCAAGACCTATGAACATGAGTTAGCACTTAAAGTGTACGGATTAAAAAATGTACCTTTGTAAAAAGGTACTTGCCCAGTGACAGCTTTTGTGTACCTGTACTAATGAAACCTCTTTACATGTTTTATTGATAAAATCTTTTTTTTTTTTAAAGATAACACAAAGTAATTGAAAAAAACTAAAATAGAACTCAATTCAAAAATGCCGTTGACTGATGAACTATAAGCAGCAAAAGATAAATGATAATCTCATTATGATTTCCTCTGTTCAGATTTCAATAAAGCGTGTGACGAGGGTCAACCAAACTCTATCAAAGCACCAAACACTGATAAATGAGAACATTAGTGCATCTATATACAAGTACATCAGACTTTCAGAGGATGAAGACAATGCAGCTATATTTATGTGAAAATTTCTGTTTATGTTTGCGTCTTTAACTCGCACGGCTGACTTAATTGGGCTTAAATCTCAGCGTGCATTTTAAATATCTCACATTTGACCACTGAAGTGTAAAGTAAACATCTCAGATGTGTCGGTGTGAGGGTATTTTTGAGTATGCATGTGTGAAAGTGGTAATAATGTAATATTCTTGTCAGCAGTTGTAGATGTCCTGGTCTCACCTTGCCAGCACCAGGCATGAAATCAGAACAGAGTGAATGCCCGTAAAAATTTTTTCCTATAAAATTAGAGTGGCACGGATTTTAAAAGTATGTGCCGACATATGTAATGCATCTAGAGGTAAATCCAGTTCATAACATACTACATAACCAAGAGCCAATGTCTGGAAAGGTTCCAGTGCGATAGGTTCATGACGGCTGGTTGATTCCTTGAAAGCTTTATTACTTAGCTAGGGTCTTTTTGCTCAGAATGAGCAAGGAGCAAGCCTATCATGGTGCGGGGGTGTTAATAAGTGGAGAGAAGCTCTATTGCTGCACTCCTTGGCAGTAAATAACATCCTGATCGGTTTATCCTACGCAAAAGTCTGACCCGACGTACATTTAAATTGCTCCATAAGCACTGTTCACAGAGACATTTCCTCCAGCAGGCAATTGTTGTATCATGCCCTGTGAGTAACGCTCTCTTTCTCTTGCCATCTCTCTCGTCGCCTTGGTACACGTTGTGCAGAATGGACCGTTTGGCAGGCGTGCGCTGTTGGCCGGACCAGAGCGGCTCTCAGATGGTGTTTTTTGGACAAGTCCCTTGAGAGCAAAAGGGAGGACGCAAAAAATGGCCATTGTCCAGTGCTGTTTTGGACCCACGAGCCTCTCCTGGGTCTCAGTCAGCCTGTGCAATCACTTGCTGCCTGCTTCATGCCTCCTGAAGCGCTGGCCAATGAGATGTCTTTTGAGGATTGAGCTGGACCCTTGCGCTCAGACTGACACCTACCGAGTGAACATGCAGATGATGTTCAAATAGTTGTTGGAAGCCAGATTAGACGTGTCCTCTCCCTCATCTTTAGCCTCGCTTCACGCTCATCCATTTTTCCACTTGATTTCTCTCCTCGATACCTTTTACCCATTGTTCCACACTTTCTCCAGCCCATTTTGTTCTTATTTCCTCACCCAAGTCGCCCATATTCTTCTTCTTTTTTTTTTTAATTCTTTCCTTCTTTCCCCCTCTGCCGTTCGCCTCTTTGCATGTGTAGGCGTATTCTCAGCACAGCCTACCGAGTGTGTGAGTGCGCTACAAATCTCTCTTCTCGCTGCTCCATCCAGCGGAGAATAAAAGAGTCTTTTCATTTTTCAAAAATAAACTCCTTTGGACAGGAGAGGGAAGACGCACACCAAACAGGCTGTTAGATCGATCTGCCACCCCAGGGATGCTTTGATTTGGGAGGCTTAATCAATGTGTTTGTAAATGCATACATCATAAACCTTGACTTTTGCAAAGTTGCACGTTGTCAGGAACTTGGAACACACGTACGCACACGCTTGTGCCTCGCTTTCTCTTGATCTTGTGTTTCTGTCAGTTAAACAAAGCTTACAGTGCCAAGGATTGCTGAAACACTGCCTTGTGTTTTTGGTCATGAAAAATAGATTTGAAAATAATGCAGGGGATGGCAACGACGAATCACTCTGTCCTCATGAATCTGCAACTTTTTGCGACCTTTCTTTTTACTATTTTAATGTCGGCTTTACTTTATCTAATGAACAGGCAGGGGATTTTAGCATTTGTTTGTACTCGCATTATGTATGTGGTAAATATTTGTAAACATCTTTTATTGGTTTTAGATCAACTTGTATTGTCCAAGAAACATACTTGTTACTCTAACGTGTTAAGGTCCTTTACTCAGCTTTCAGTATTTCTTTTGCTTGTATAAGCATAACTGTTCTTTGTGGACTTCAAGTATAAGTACCACAGTTACTTTGATTCATGTGAGTTTTAGAGCACGCTCTACACACAATAATGAATAACCAATGCAAATTTGGCATTGCTACTTAGGATTTTATATTTCATATAATCTTTTCCCCTTGTGTATGTCCCCTCCCTCAAAAAAAAAAAAAAAAAAAAACCCACAGCAAATATAAGGGGTAAAAATAGAATAAAAGCAAATAAATAAATTGTAATTAAATCGTATTATCTGTAAATTGCAATTGTAGCTCTAGACAGTTACCTCTGGCTATGAATTTATTAATATAATGTGATAAATTTGTGGTCAGAAATCACACAAAATAAAATGAAGCAGTTTTACTACAATAAAACCGGTTAATTTTGGCATTTCTATTGCAAGTGTCAATTATCAGCCAATCATATTCGACTTAACAGAGCACATGGAAACATGTAGTCGAAAGCTCTTATCAAAGGGAGCGATGTAATTTCCTCATTATCTTCAGCTGAGATGTTCCCATGACAACGAACGAAGCACGGTGAGCGTCAGCAGATTCGGGACGCGTGGAACGCATACAAAAAATTGCGTTTTACGTAAAAAAAAGTTTTATGCGTATTAGTTTTTTATATATTGGCATATATTAAAATATAAAATGTAAGTTGATTTTTCAACAGATATTTATGACATTAAAACATCGACATTGGCTGATGCACATCGTGCTGTGTTCGTTGTTGCGAATGAATGCTTCCAAATGACTACGTAATGACACGCGCATGGAAATGACCATGAATTGTACAATACACGATGCGCAAATCGGTACACACCTAATGACGAGGAATGATAGATGAATAATATTGTTGAATTCAAGTCCCAAGCCTAATCCGAATCTGTTTTGAAATAAACCTTGTTTTTCTCCGGACAATTGCTGATGCATAATCCATGTCCTTCAAACATTATGTTTTTGCACCTAACAAAATTGTTGTGTGTCATTACGCTTTGACTTGAGTAGGTTTTCAGAGTAGTCAGTAACATGCTAATGAGTTGTTTTACATATCTACTATGTACTTTGCTTTTTGCTTTGAGTTAGCCCTAGATTTTGTTAAAAGCTCCTCATTATGACCAATTGGAAGAGACAGAATTCAGTGTCCTATTTAATTCTGCCAGGAAGAGCTGAGCAGTATAATATAAAGTGTCCTCCCTGCCCTTTATTATAAGTTAGTTGTTAGTTGTGAGAGGGTATCAGGAAATTCTTGACTGGCACAGGTTTCAAACCCATTGCGTACACCACGGTGCATGAAAGCTGAGCATCTGCGCATTATTGCGTACCGCCCATCAGTACAATTGTCTGGAGTAGTAACAGTTTGTTAGTGAGTCACATGCATGCTGCTTGTCTGGGCTTTGTGATCTGTTTTTATATAACCACTTATTTGTCCTTTTTTTTGTTAATTATTGGCTTTGGGAAAAGATGATGACAATAATGCTGAGGAATTAATCATTTTATTTTATTAAAAGGTACAAAAACTAAGACCATCGGAGAAGCTCTTATTACTCTCAGCGCGCCTAGTTAAAATATTCTTCCATTTTGTGTGGTGTAACGAAGCACGTGCGACACAAATGCTGAGCTCAGCGAGTCTGTCACTGAAAAGAGAGAGTTCTCTGTGAGAGGTTGTGGGACAGAGGGAGGGTGCAAGGGAGCAGGGGCAGAGGCGTGAATAAAACAGTCAGCAAGGACAAGATGATGTGTGAAAACTTTAGCATAGGAGACAATAATTGAATGAGTAGTCGTCATGGGCTATAAAAGCTTATTTCTCTTATTGCCAGTGCTGCAAATGAATGTAAAAAAAAAGCAATCTTTATATAATTTTTTTCATTCTGCATGCCTTTATGTTATACTGTCATATTTTTGTTTACTTTTTTTCTGAAATGTCTTCAGACCCATTCCAGTGCGCTCAGTCCAACACTGTCTTTTATCAGTTCAGGTTCACCTCAATTGCACCAATTCAGGAATATCTATAAATTGCAAAGTTGTCTCGGCCCCTCAAGGGGAGATCTAACACGAGTAGATATCATAGAAGGGTATGTTAGCATGCGCCGAGAGCTGAAACGGGCACTTACACACACTACTTTAACATGCCTGTGATCAAATTGTCACTGAGGGAGATTTATAAGTGCAATCCTCTCTACTTACAGACTCCAGATCTCACGCATTAGTGCATGAATCTGATGATTAGTGAGTTAGTTCCCTCAGTTGATCCATCTAATGAAACAGTCATTCAGTCTTAATGGCAGATCACTGTCCAAAGAGGCTGCTCTATTCCCTCAATAGGCCCTATTTTTAGCACGAGTGCCCTTTTATGCCAGCGCAAGCTGCTAATGGAACTTCACCTCCATTTAGGGTGAGAAAACCCTTTGGTTGTTGGCGGTGACCTTCTCCGGTTGCCCTTTCAACTTTTCCAGTGCACCTTTTAAGAGCTCTTTCACAGTTCTTACACAAGAGGTGTGAAATATATAAAGGCGGTCAATGAGGAATATAGCTAACTGTGTGCAAAGTACGTTATAGCGCAGACCGCTGCCAAGTTAATCCCTGGGGAACTAGTGATCATTCTGACACCGTAAAGGTATTTTCCCTAACCAGTCACTTGAAATCTATTCATGCGTCTTTCTGCGGCAAATTCACTCCAAAGGTAGGTTCTAGGAGAGAAGTTAATAAATTTTCTTGTGCAATGTGAACTTATGAATAACACATGCAGATCTCATTCTGATTTATTGGCTTCTGAGACTCAGGCTGGTGAAAAGGAGAGGTGTACAAGAACAGATTACATATATTTGGGTGGTCATAAATTATGTTAGATTTGCATCTCTTTGAAACTTTAGTAGCTCTTTATTTTGGGGAATTTCT
The DNA here is from genome assembly GCF_018831695.1 of Puntigrus tetrazona. Lineage (NCBI taxonomy): Eukaryota > Metazoa > Chordata > Actinopteri > Cypriniformes > Cyprinidae > Puntigrus > Puntigrus tetrazona. The sequence goes on along the minus strand of NC_056703.1, from coordinate 5,312,721 downwards.
GCTTTGAGATGTTAAGGTGTCCAAACTGTACAGCGTGTCATCAATCAAAACTTCATCAGTCATAAGGAATATATTGGACAGTGCTCCGAGGAATCCAGCTGTCTTGAATTGCGTCAGCGGTTGTTTTTTGTGCGCCGTCTAGAGCTCTGCTGGCAAAAACGCACAGCATGCTTTTTAGCAATGAGTCAGACGGGTAAATGAATGGTCCAGTGGATTACAGTCAGAAAGTTCTTGGAAGTGAGTGACATACACAAAGGGGGATGTACTTGGAAGAAAATATATAATCTCAAAAGGTATGTGCTGTCATCATCAAAACAAAAAAACACTGCATATGTAGCAATACATGGCAAGAGCAAATACATTTTGTTTCCACTTAAAGTTTTCAAAGTTTGTCGTGAGAGAAACTTTTTTGTCGTGAGAGAAAAATTTCAATTTTTTTCCCCACAACACCGAATTCATGCTCAATGAAAGTTGATTTGCCTAATTCTTTATATAAAATCTCAGTACAACGTGAAAACATGTGTGTACACAATAAGTGCATTGTACCAAATTATTAATTTAAATTTAACTACATAGTAGTTAAGGCCACCTAATATAAAGCGGGACCGCACTTTCTTTAATAAAAAATAATGCTATTAGTCCTGTGACACATTTGTACTTAAACATACCATTCAGTGGGTTGTTACAAATGCGTAGTTACACAAACGTTAGAGCTGTAGATACTTTCTACCAATGTGTACTTATACTGTGGTTATGTACTGCATATCTAGTTACTATGTTAGTACACAGGTATTAGGGACAACCAAAGTGGGACCCACCATATAAATAAATATGGAATATATATATGCAGTTTAGGTTTGAGTTGCTAGTGTGCAAAGAACACACAAGTTTAATCGTGTACTAATCACAATATGCATCTCTTATTTTGGTCATCTCTAATGATTAGATCAAGGTCTTAATATAAAGTATTGGTTAGACATAAAAGCTCTGAATGGTACCGTGGGTGCACGTGCACAGAGTAATTTGCTCAGAGCGGCGATAGACCGCTTCCCATCAGATTAAGCAGAGATTAGCATCGTAGTGCGATTGGATTTGCAGATTAGTGGCATGGCAATGGCAGATTCTGTTTTAATCCGGGCAGAATAGTCTGATAACATTAATACCCTGTCGGAAAGCAGCTTATGTTGTAATAGCTGATATAAACATTACATTTCATTGGCCTGATCCATTAACAAAGGCACACTGCCACAGATGTTATGCTGACTAGAATGCAGAGAACAGAACAGTACAGATTTTTCCGTCTTTGTTTTTTAAAATGCTAGTGTGATGCATATTGTCCCTTGGGCAACACTAAAGTAAATCTATTTATCTGTCGGTCTGTTGATCTATCAGTGATATACTTGGTGCTTTGGGGGTTTTAATAATTGTTTTTTGTGTTGCCACATTTTCTTTAGTCTAGACATCTGCTATCTGATCATCTAATTACCTCCTATGTAGAGTTACCGCAGAGCCAGACTTACGCTCTATATTCCAAGTCTTCTGAAGCCTTATGATAGCTTTGTGTGATGAAAGCGCACACTTCAGTTGGTTTTTAGTAGAAATCTTCATCTACTCTTGTTTCTTTGGAATTATAGGGCCGCAAGAGCTATTTCATAGTACCCAAACTAATTGTGGTTCTACTCACTTTTCGGAGTGTTCGCACCGCAGGAGCTAGGAACGTTTGGAGGAAATAAATTAGCTTACTTACTTCAGAGTAGAGTCTAAAATAGATCCAGGCAAAATATGTGACGTAAGTGTTAGCTGATTGGCTAAATGCAAACGAAAACGCCTTCACCCGCCTTCACCCGCCATGATTTAAAACACTGTGTAAACATATACTATGTAAATATTGGGTCTCAATCATTATATATATATAGATTTTGAGACAATCCTTATATAAACAGTGATTACTGTGTCTCACCTTGTGTTTGGAGACATGGCACACTTAACTGCTTGAAGACATTGCAACGCGTACTCTAAGGAAACAGCGCGTCTTTAGAGAGCGCACAGATATGTTTGCTCCTTATTGATTTAGCAAAACCTTACGTTCATTATTATTATTGAAATAATGGAGCTGGTATTACGAACCTTGTGCATGCGGGCACTCACTTAGAAGACTCTAAATTCACTAACAGAGGAACAAGTTAAATAACAAGTTCTTGTGCATATGCACGTGTTGTGAATTAGGCGTAAACATATGTGTGAATCATTACGAAAAACATGTGCAATTATTAGTGAATGAGACCCGTTGTATCAACTTATTTCGTTTATAAATGGCATTTACCATAAGAAGCGTTTTCTGCTTTTATCAGCCAATGACTGACATGCAGCACAGCCAGTTAACTTTTTCCATTCTTTCAATCACTTGACGTGACTTCGCTGTCCACCGGCTACCGCTTTTTAGTACCCACTATCGTTGCAAATGCAACCCTTTAAATGGTACTGGGAAATAGTTCATCCCAATGAATCAATTTTACTGAACCAGTTCGGATGATTCGGTATGGTGCTTTTTTTCAATGAGCTGGTTGCAGAGATTAACCTCTCACTGAGAAGAAAAAAAAATTGTTTTGTTCTGCTCCTCATGCAATAGTCTGCAGTTGAGTTGCTTATTGCCAAGTTGAACTTTAGGACTCCTAGTGCTTAAGCATGCAGTAGTTCAAAGTTTTAATCTTACTATCGTTAAACACTCGATTACATCCTTGAGTGTAACACTCAATCTGAGTTTAATTATGTAATGCTGAGAATGAACTTTTTTTGCCTCATCATGGTGATTTGGTGACCCTGCACTTGTATGACATACGGTTGTGACTGTGTGTTTGCATGAGTGAAGAGGATGAGACGAGATGAGCTCAAGAGCCCTAACCTCTCACAGTCTGCCTCGGGGAACATCAGTCTGTTTCAGCGTACTACACAGGCAACAGTTTTCAGTGTTTGTGTATATGTGAAAGAGTTTGAGTATGCTTATGTTTTTTTTTTTTTTTTATCCCTCTACAACTGAGGAGCTCTTTAGGAAAGCTGCATTATAAGCAGAAAACAGACTATCTGAAGATGTTCAGTTGGCTAAACACTATGAAACGCGTCTCGCAGGCCACATCAAAACAAGCCAACACATGCACAAAGCCACTACTGTTTCCCCACACATAATGTAACAGGTTGCATTGGTTTCACAAAAAAATCACATTGTAATGAAACACAACACGATGATTCTGTTCTTTGAGGAATCTGTTTTTAAAGGACAGTGGTTCACTGAGTCTACAGTTCACACATTTACCTGTATTCATGTTAAACATAACCCAATGCAATCTGGAAGTGTGAGGGTGAGGACCTCAAGAAGTATATAGTCAATATGGTCAAACTTAAAAATGTATGAAGGTTGTCATATAAAGGAATAAATGGCAGAGTAACCAGTTTATTTCATCACAATAACTGGACTTTTGGTACAGTACCATTTATAAGCTTTGGGTCAGTAAGATTTATTTTTCAATAAACTGATCAAAAGTGACAGAATGGACGTTCTTTTCAGCATAATAATTTAGAATTTTGATAATAGTAAGAAATGGTTCTTGAGCATCAGCATTTTTTCTTGTTTTGCTCTTTTTTTACAAAATAGATTGAGTCTTTGTAAGCATATGAGACTTACAAAGAAAAACATCTCGCTAACCCCAATCTTTTGGGTTCTAAACTATATTTGACAACTAAACATTTTGATGACTTTAAAATGACTACCTCTTGGTTTGTTATTTTGCTGTGAACACAACAACATTCATACATTTTTAAGTAAGATTTAAGTGACCTTTCTGGGGCTACTATTTGTGTTTCTTGAAGTCAACCTGTCACTTTCAGGTGTCATCAAAGGGTCACATCGTGTGTGGTGAGTCATAATGCTTACCTTGCATTGACCTAGATCTTTTAGAAAGCCTTGACATTTGCCTGGTTGATGATTCCTTACACTCTAATATCACTTTTTGCATTTTGCTCTAAATGGTGCATTTTCATGATTAATGTCTGTAATATTAGACAGTCACTTGCAGTAGATGTTCACAATAGTGGCGGCTGGTTGTAAACACCCCATCCAGCAATTTTAGCTTACATCCTGGTATGATTAACTACAAGTCAAGCTGCACATGGTAGCATCAACAGATTCATATACCACCTTAACCTGGCTGTATCTAAATATATAGTGATCCATTCAGAATTATTCAACAGAGCAACACAAGTCAAAAAAGTGAATGAAACATTCTAAATTTGTAAAACATAACCAGTGAATAGTACTTCTTTAAGTGGTGATGCTCATATGTATGTATCCCTACTCTTGACTGCTTACTTATTATTATTAGTGGTATGTTTCTTCCCACCAATCGCTGCACAGGTTAAGGTTATGTATGGTGCCGAAAGCACTCCTGAGACTTATAGAGATTGCATTGCTGTGCCTGAAGTTCTTTGTATGAGAGTAAGACTTCTAGTGCTTGGGGCAATTCTCTGTACTCCATTACTTGAGTTGATGCTTATTGGACTATACATCCAGAGGCAGAACATTAAGCTCAGAAAAACGTAACAATAATACAGAAGTAACCACTTGACTCCAGTTAATCAATTAATGTCTTGCAAAGAAAAAAGAAAGGCATAATGACATTTCCCCTTGGAAAAAAGTCCATCCCCTGTTGTCTTCTCACAATCGAAACCTGCAAACATATTTGTTCAAAACTGCTGTTTTCACTTGTAAATGGTGTTTGATCTGTACATGTTTCTCTTGTGTTTTCTTACAAACACATAGCTTTTCACTTCACAAGTGATGCTTTGTGATTCCTTTATTGGCCGGTTGGACTCTCATTCTGACTGCACACATTCACTGCAGAGGAGATGAACCTCTCATTGGTGAGAAAGTGCTGAATTTATCCACAACAAATTCAACTAGACCTTGAATGGCACAAGGTTGAGTAAATTTACATTTTTGGGTGAACTATTCCTTTAACGTGCACGAAATGACATTTGCGTCTGACTATCGGCAGTGTCATTTTCACAAAAGCATTTGTTCCAGTTGCAAACCATATTGGAGTCCCATTTTCAACTGACTTAGCTGTGGTTCCTTTTACTAAAAATGTTTACCCCAAACAAGTGGATCAAAATCAGATTTCAAACTAGAACCATTTCTAAAGTCTGGCTAGGTGATTGAAAGCTATCCCAGGTTTCCCAGACATACAGCTACAGCCAGCTGAACGTCAGAGGACAGTCAAACAGAGGGATTGTTGATATTCAGATGAGGGGATGACATCATGATTGAACGAGTCTTCTTCGGCCCATTTATTTGATGATCCAGTAAGTACAGGACCTAAGGTCATGTTATGTATAGGCTATAAAAGCAACATTTAGGAATGGTATTAATGAACCGCAGGTTATCTTTGGCCTCATTCCATGTATTAAGTGCTTTATAGGTCAGATTAAATAAGGCAGCAGACCGCATATGGTGGCTGACTTGAGCATCCTAAATTGTTGGCACATAGTTTTTAAATGATAACGAGAAAGGACAGTCTAAAGGCTTTAAAGTAAATGCCATCTATCCAATAACTGAAGCATGGGCATTTTTTATTGCATTCTATATTTAGCTTGAGTACAGATGCATTTTTGATTTTTTTTTTCTGTGAGAGAGAACAGGGTTGGGATAAAAAAAATCAAGCCTAATTTGAACCGGTCTCTCTCATGCGAGCACCATAGCATGTGTTATGCGCATACTGTTAAGCCATGACTCCAAAAGGGTCATTTTGATCATCAACAGCCTCTTCTTACGGCCGTTTAGTCAGATGTATCCCAGCTGAAATGTACACCTGCCCTTTATAGGTCTCTGTGGATCCACAATGGCACGATTATGTAGAAAATGGAGAGCATGTTCATCTTTTATCAGCCGTCAAATTATCAAAAGATCAGTAACACAGTAGGTCAAGGACAGGTATGTGTGTAAGAGCATAAAATAGCGAGGCAGTTCGATAATGTTGCTTGCTAAGTAGTCGGGGGTCAGGTAATGTTGATCCACAACCACTTTTTCTTGACGTGGCCTGCTGAGTTGGTTCATTTGTGTTGTCTTTAGGGGTGAACACACGTGTTCAGAAACAGAAATAAAGCACAACAGAAAGAAACAGTACAGGGTGTTATATACTGTAAGTACAGGCTTTAAATACTTGATACACCCGTGATGCTTAAAACGTAATGCGCTGCGCCGTGTTAAAAAGGTTGCTTTTACATTGAAGATCTTAATGCACAGATCCAGATTTCAGATTTTTTGGCCCGCCTGTTTAAGTTAACTTGATACACGACTGGTATCTAATATCTATATTTTCATTAATAATTCCCACTCAAAATGATTGTCACTGATGGCTTCACTATGCTAGTGATAGACCATTGGATTGTGAATGGCCGTGCTATTAAAATAATTTATATAATTAACTCAGAGTGGATGTTATTATTTCCCAGCATGGACAACAGCTGTCATGAATGTTTGCAGCACAAAATCTGACTGAACGGACAAAGAACAGAAATAATTGTAATTTTCATTTATCTTATATAGCTTGCGGCAGCATTCTTAAGAAAAGTAGCGCTGTAAGATTGTATGAATTTGAATGAATTAACATGAGAGAGAGAAAAAGAGAGAGATTAAATTAAAAATTTGGAAGTGACCCAGATCGGATGAGATTTGTGTCAGGTGTGAGCAAAAAATCTGATTTTTTGTGCCAGTGTAAACGCAGCCAAAGTTAAACCACTTGTGCATTCTTCCGTTTGTTCTGTCATTCTGTTTAACCTTCTATCATTCTATCTATCTTCTCTCTATTGTTTAACGTTAATCAGTCATTCTGTAATTTTATTGTCTGTTTTTGAATTTGTCTATGTTCTGCGTTTTTCTTTCTATTATCTTTCACTTTGCTATTATTATTTTGTTCTATCTATTACTGTATCATTGTTCCATTCTATCATATCTATCAATCGCTTGTTCTGTCCCTCTTCAAGGCTTTGTTTCAAAACTTTTTCAAGCTAAAAATTAAGAGTTTGCCTCGTCTTGTCATTTTTTACAATTACAATTCTTCATCTAGTTTGGTTTGCAGCCTTAATTTGAATTCAATATCAGTCTAGTCGAACAAAAAAAGCATTTACAAGGCGCTCTGAGTTCATTTCTGAATAGTGCACTTTTGCGACGGTGGCATTTATTGCATTTCTTTACGACATTGACTCTCCTTGAAGTCAGACTTCAGTAAGCTGTGAGAACGTCAGTCTTGGCTTCAATGTCAATCAGGAATCTCTTTCCCGCTCTGTCTCCCCCTCTGTCATTCCATTTGCCATGCTGTGGACCTTTGATGTTGAGTATGACCTCCAGTATGCCGCTCCCCAGCGTGTGGGAAGTGCCACTGTTTGAATTGGCATTGAAGTAGCCCAGCGAAGGGCCTCCATAGTGTGTTTCAGACTCCAAATGCATCCTCATACACACACATAATGTGACCGTGGTGGTCTGAGGCATCCAGCCCTGCTGTTTGGATTAGCGTAGAGGACGGCCAAGAGGATAACAGGGGGTAGGGGGCAGGGGTTGATCATCAGGGTGTGTGTGTGTGTGTGTGTGTGTGTGCGCGTATGTGTGGAGTCTGGTTCATTAACACTCATGGACGAGGGCTTGGCTTGGCCGTGGCCGGATGTAGCTCTCATTCTGTTCATTCTGTTAATGTGTTCATAGACTGTGATGTCTTAAGTGGCCTGGGGCGAGCCTTTGTCTTTCTTGTTTTCTTTTCATTGACTTCCTTGTAACTTTGGGTCTGTCTCGCCACTGCAGCGAGGATTCTGGAACCCATACAGAGATGGCGGGATTCTTTCACCATGGAAACCCAGCCAAGCAGTTTTTGAGATGCCTGGCTATGGTCCTAGTAGCTCTCTCTCTCTCACTCTTGCTTTCTTATTCTGTTTTTTGTGTGTGTGTGTGTGTTAATTAAAGCAGAAATGCTCTTGCGCTTGGATTGTGCTTCAATGGTTTAGGAGGAGATGTGCTAGAAAAGTCTGGCACCGGCCCAGCGCACATCCATGTCCTACCACCACTTTACTGCTCCCCTTTTACCCCTCACAATCACTCTACTGTGTGTGAGGGGCCGCAGGAGGGGCGGAGCGGGATGGAGGAAATGAAAAGAGTACGGGGAAGACAAACAGGAATGGAGAGTGCATGACAGAGGAGGAGACAGGCCCAGGATTTTGCATGTTGTCTTTATAAAGTGGTCCTCATTGGAATTTCTGTCTCTCTGTTCTCATTCACGGTTCTCCTCAGGAAAAAGCCCACTGAGAACATGGCAACATCTGCAAAATGACCACACTCAAAGTTCAGTGCAAAGGGAAAATTAGCTTTTTAAGGCCTACAAAAAACAGCTGGTAGGGACGACAATGAGCTAATTCCTGGGCTGGTGACATGCATTTACATAACATTTACATAAAGAGGAGGATGCAATGGTTTTTAACGTTGATAACAAGAAGAAATGTTTTTTGCATTTTTTTGCATCTTTGTCCTCACATGAATAAACCACATTTAGATATTGCAGTTTTACAGTATTTTTGATCAAATAAATGCAACCTTGGTGAAAATAAGAAAAACCGAAATCTTACAGACTCATATTCAACAAACTTTTCAATGGGTAGTGTAGGTTTTAAATGGGTTCTGAATTCATTTTATTATAATGCTAGGGTTCAGCGTTATTGTTAGGGCAATCACATCAAATAAAATCACTATACTATATAATAATATATAATGTCCTAAATCTCAGATGTTCAAGTCTCTAAATATGCCTCAGGATTCTCTTTCAGGGTAATTCTATTCTATTTTTCAGCACACTTCAGCATACAGAAATGGAGTATTAGGACTTATGTATTAAGTACAGTACTGGGTGAGAATGAGCAATTGTTATGGCGTATGCAATAATAAGCATTACTACTTATCAAATCAGACGGAATGTGCACAGATAAATACTTGGAATGTTATTTTGCAGATAACAATTCATTCTGAAATAAATGCCCGTGTGTTCCGCAATAGATTCATGAAATCTTATTTTGCGTACTTCTCAACAGGCCAGTGTTTCATGCAAATAATAAACATTTGGAGCTGCCCTGTTCGCCCTGTGATTGAGGAACTGTTTTAGAACACTTCGGCAGCAAAAAAAAAAAGAAATCTGGATTTTCTTTTATAATCAAAAAACGGGTAGCAGAAAATCTCTCTTGGACAGCATAAGTGGGTGTTTTCAATTTCCCAAAGGCCAGTCTTGCCAAAGCACAGCCGGCAGCGGAGATCAATGTGGCTGAATGCATTTTCATTGTATTATTGTGGTGTAAATGTAAATAATGGTTGTATAAAATGTTGTGAGGTTAATGCCACTCGGGTCTTAGGAAGGCAGCGCAGGTGTTTGATGCAGAGAAATGTAAGACTTAGATTTAGGATGTGAAAGGGGTGGTCCAGAGTATGCAAATTTGGCCATGCTTTGATCTGCAGTATTTCTTTCTCTCTAATTTAACTGTGTGTGCTCTTATACTGCCTGAAGCGTTCTGGGATGTGCGTAGGTACATGGAGTGCAAGCCCTCTTCTTGTTCTGATAAAGATTCTTTTCCTACCTGTGAAAGATTACCAGCTAGATTAGCAAAAGTAGATGAGATAAGCTCAGATCTGTTAGCCAACACTGATAAGATGCACTGTCTGAACTGAATTTGCACGTCTCACCGTGACCTGATCTGGCTCGCTGTGCTCAGCTGCAGCTTTGGCATAAATTCTTCCTGTCCTCTTCTGTTTCGCTCTTTTCTTCTACGAAGCCTGATACTATTGAAAAGCCATCCAGGATCGGCTGAGGATCTGCATGCGATTCCAGAGTCTACGCGATCCATTGCATTTAAACCGTTGTGATTCCTGTCCCATGAAACAGTAGCTGGTCACCGACGGTGTTAATTGAGCGGCCCGGAGTTTGTAGATAGCTGGAGCTGAGAGGCTGATTGGATGGTGTTGTGTGACTATGGGCTCAGAAAAAAAAAAATCACAAACACTCAGTGAACTTAATTAAACCGCGGAAAACTTTTTAATTGAATTAACTCTTTTCAGGAAATAATTTGTTGTGGTATGAATTCATTTAGTTAATTTAGCCAATTAATTTTGGTTTCTAGATGCAGTAAAATGAGAAGGACTGAGTGCCTTGCTTGTTCTGTAATTCACAGTATTAAATTTATATTATATTATGTATTATATTATATTATTATATGTACTTTTGCCTTAATATTATTGCCTATTTAGGCTATTAGTTAGCTTTCTGACGTAACAACAATAAATCTTAAATTTAGCTAAATGTATATTATTAAATTTCAAGATTTTTGTATCTTTTAAACTGTCTTTTACCATCTAGGTAATGATAATCCCATTCTGGTAAAATATATATATATGTAGTATAATTTAATTTTATAAATATAATTTTAATTTTACACAGTGCTGAATGCCATGTAACTATCCATGCAGACCATTGAGAGGAAACAACAAAAGGCAAGGCACAAGTACCTTTTTAAGCATTTTTAAAGCTTTTTTATGCATTTCCTTATGAGGTTTTTATATGGGTGCTGCGTACTGCAGTGTCGATTAATTAACTAGTTGCATTCGGTGCATACATGAAAGTAGCCATTTATAGAGTTTTTTTTTTTTTAACGTCTTGACTAGTAAATCTTCATGAATGTCCGTGTGTGTGTGTAGCGCGTACACAAGCATCTGAGAACGTTTTCATTAATTGCTTTAGTACTGATGTAATTGACAATCTTAAGTGTCCTTTCAAGTGTACATTGCTGTCAGAAAAACAGGGAGATATGCTATATTTCCATGTCTCCCACGTTCTAATTTTTCTTCTTTATCTGCTTTGCTCTCATACTCTCTGGGTTATATTTAACACTCATTAGAGAGTGTATCAGTGGTCTGAAGAGGCTGAGTGTCCAGCCAGTCCCTTTAAAAGGGTCAGTGACTGTAAAACTCTGAGGAATTTCATCATGGAAGTTTGACCTGCAAAAGTCTGAAAATACACATTCAGAAAAGGCCCATTAAAAGATTCATGAATCACACACGTACACACAATGCGAACAGCAGTGTAGTCTGTCTTATTAATCATTGGTTTTTATGGAATTTTATGGACATTCAGTTTTGAGTATTCAATATTTTGGTGTATATGTTCAATATTTAAGATACATTTTTAGTCGGTAACGTAATTGCTATTGTTTTGCTCTTTGCCTTTTATTGGACAAGAGGGTAAAGAAGGTCGAGCCTGAATCCTTCAGAAATCACTACAGTTCAAGAGCATGTGCATTAATGGTGCACCACATAATTCATGTTAGTCTCCAGTGCATTGAACTCTATGGAGTGATGTCAAGCTACAACGTTCCAGCCAGTACCGCAAACAGGTTAAGTGTTGTATTGTGACACTCAAGTTCAGACAATGTCAACTCTGACCCCATTTTCCATTGACATTTTGAAGCACACACAATTATTATAGGAAAACATCATGTGGGCGAAGCTTTTCTGTATGTAAGCGTGAAAGCTTAACAATGTATAGTTCGGTTATAGCATTGCTGCGACACTGTGAGGTGGATTTAGTAACAGTTGTGTGACTTACTAAACCTCTTATTCACTAACCGCCTACAATCCAGTAAATGAGGCTTATTATCGATTGCGCCTTGTTAACAAAGCTTTATTTGCCTTGTGCAATTAATGTTGTGCTGTGCCCACAGAAAGCAGGTGGCAGACAGTGTTTTATTGACAAGGGATGTTTGTGTACATTTTGAGTGGTCATGACGGCAGTAATCCATTAAAGGAGTAGTTCAGTCAAAAATGAAAATATATAATTTACTCACCCTCAGGCCATCCAAGACGTAGATGTGTTTGCTTCTTCAACAGAACAGAGTTGGGGATTAAAAAAGCTGATTAAAACATCACAATAATCCACAAGTCATCAAAATCCCCCAACAGTTTTGCCAACCTAAAAATAGCTTGATATGTGCATATCTTTTATGATTTCCTTATTTACTTTTCTTGATTTTTATTGGAGAAAGCAATATTACGGATAGAGGACTCATATTTGAAATGATATTATAGATAAAGGACGTGGTTAGAAGTTGAAAATGTCTTGATGGATTTTTTACAGAAAGGCAGCAAGACTTTTTTTGATGCACTGGACTGGTGTGGATTACTTGTAGATTATTGCAACACTTTTATCAGCTGTTTGGACTCTCTTTCTGACGGCACCCATTCATTGCATGGGATCCATAGTTAAGCGAGTGGTGCTAAACTTCTCCAGATCTGCTCTAATGCCTTGAGAGTAAGTAAAATGCCTTGAGAGTAAGTAAATATCAAGATTTGTGAGAGAGTGAAGCAGAGAAACAAAGTGGTTGTAGATGATCCTCAGACATGTATCTGCGATTTGTATATTTCTAGGGTTAAAAGACAGATGGAGGAGAAAGAGGCCGAGTATGTGTGCGGCTCTCATATCTCATATTTCACAGTGTTGAAGAATGGACATTAATCACATCCAATGTCATCTATCAGAGAGAGCGAGACAGACATTAAATCAATAGACACGCACACACTCTCGCTCGCACACATGCCAGATGTCTGTCAGATGGTGCTAGGGCACAGATGCTGAACAGAGGTAGAGTCGTGTCGTTTATTCCCCGGTCGCAGCGCTTCTTCTCTCCATTTCTGGTCTCCTCCCATCTGTAGCTCAGCCCAGAGATGAGCTTACATGACGAGATGAGTGACCTCAGAATACCCTCCAGAAGCTCAACAAACAGATCCAAAGAAACAGCATGCATACTAAATAGTGATCAACCGATTTTTGTGACCATTTTGAAATGATCGGCCAGTACCTTTGTCCTCCTGGTCATTCAGCCTAGTCAAAATTTTGACATTGAATAGCATAAACATTTTTATTTTATTGTGATTTTCAAGTAAATATGGTGCAAAATAATAGTGCAATTTTTCTTTTGTGATCTTTATTTTTTAGATGTACTGGCCACGCCATTAAATATAAAAACAAAATCACTTTTTTGCATATATTGTATGTAAATATATAGTTTTTATGTTTAGATAAAAAGTATATTTATTAGTAAATACACAGATATAAAATATATAGACATAAAAATATATATCATTAAACGTATTGCTTATGATTATAATAATTTTCTATTTTTATCTGTTTTAAATCAATTTTAAACACATTTTTAATCATTTAAGTCATTCCTTGTTTTATTCTTGTGATTTTTTTGAAAAGATTATTTTCAACCTTTATGTCCAGCTCTTTAGTGTATGAAATGTGCTAGATCAATAAACTTGCATTGCCATAAATGTTTAATATGAATAAATATATAAAGCCAAATTTATTTATTATTAAATGCCACCGTAGTTACCAGATCAACATTAATCCTCAGATTTCCCCTCAGAATCATTTCAGAAAACACTGTGCAGGTTCTGTTATTACGCATTACAATAGTAGCATATTTTTTTAGCTGAAAATATTATAAATTACCTAAAATGTGCAAAAGGCAGAGAACATGTGATGGACATTTGAATTTGACGAGAAGCTCTTAATTCCATGCTTGTAGATTCCAAGCGTATACCCAAAAGCACATAAAGCATGCTGTTTATGTGAGCATGTCTGGTTAAACCTCAGTGGGCATCACTTCAGCTTCTGTCAGTGGAAGATGAAGTCTGTCTCCCAAAGTTGCAAGGGGGTGTGTGTTTGTGCGTTTCTCTTAGGGCTGTCCCAAACAGACAAACGGGAAGTGACAGCATGGGCTGCAGCAGGTGACAACACCAGCAGGTCGAGGTGCAAGGTGACAGGACTCAGGAGCGATTCAGTGACTCTATGAGCTTGTGTGTGTGTTTGTGCTTATTTGTGACAGAAATCGAGAGAATACAGGACAAAAGCAAGCCGAGTGAGTCCTGATTGGTTGCCCATGACAACAGTTAGAGTACTAGTGCCTAATTATATTGTATGGTTGGGCCCGCCCCGTAATATCGAGCACTCAGGTACTCTTCTATTGCATTCTATAACTATCACAGGTAGAGCAATTCATTTTACTTGGCAGTGTAGCCTATCATTACCTCAAATGAAATTCTGAAAACCCACATTTTAGTCGTCTTTTTTGGTTGTGTGGTTGATATCAAGTTGTCGAAATGATATAGTCGACTAAATTTTCAATCAGGACACAGACTTTCATTTGAAAACAGTATCTATTCTTCATTACGGGACCGGGCTTGTGTCATTTTAGTGACATACATAGATAATAGCCAGTATAATAGAAAATATTGATTTAATTTGACTCCCCCTTTCGGTACAATTTCACTTTGACTGGTTTTAAAGAGGCTACCTTGAAGGTATTTTGGACATTGAAGGGTTAGTTCACTCGAAAAATGGAAAAAAACTCGAAAAGGATATTTTGAAGAAGGTTGGGAACTTCCATTGTATGGACAAAAAAGAAACATTGAGACCTTTCTCAAAATGTCTTCTTTTGTGTTTGCATTAGAAAAAGTCCATGAGAGAGTATAAACCGCAGCGTCAATGTTTTTATATATGATTGTGAAAATAAGTCGAGGGAAGTCAGGAGGTGTGGAGCCAAGCCTAAATTCGGCCATCCGGTTTATTAAAATATGGAAGGTGAGAGTCTAAAGAGATGATGGACCAGTGTTCTGCTAACACCTTTAAAATCAGCATTTAATTAAGCATGTGCATTCTGTTTGTCCATTTTCAGAATAAACTAGTTAAGACTGGTATTTTCAATGCATAGGACATGTTCTTTCTCTGCATATTGTTTATTAAAGGTATCCAAATCTAATATAGCTATGGGTCAGAAATATCAATCAAACTCTGGTGCTGTTCCAGGGGCCATTAATTTAATGGACCCCGAAATCTCTTCTGCACTGAATTGGACTATTTATCATCACCTGATCATGTCTTGGCAGTGAGATTCAAGATACAGATTTTTTTTTTGTTGTTTTGATGCCATTCTATCAGCCACATAGAGTGAGCATCTAGTTAAAAATAAACTTTAGAGTATTGTTAATTATCATGCTGGGACGTAATAATGTTTATGACAATGCATAATTTGTGCTGTAGTTTATTTAGATAAAGATGGTTTTGTATATATATATATACAATATATATATATATATATATATATATATATATATATATATATATATATATATATATATATATATATATATATATATATATATATATATATATATATATAAAACCTAATTACGAAATATTAATATTAATTGGTGATATCAAGACTTTCCAGTCATTTGTAAACTCTTAAAAGTTACAGAAAATTAAAAAAATATATAATTATAATTAAAAAATGTAAATAATTAAAATAATTAAAAATAATTAAATGTTGTTTCAGTAGATGCTAGATTTTCTGCAATACCTCCATTCAGTTGAAGTTAAATCTCAGTTTAAGTTTTTTACTTATTGGAGACTTTGTTCTAATTTTTGTTAGAAGTAAATAGTCAAAAAAAAAAATAGTAGAAATAATAGTCTAAAAAAGACATTATTTAAATGTAATAATTGTAAGGATTGGTACCAGGCACACAAATGGAAATCTGCCACAACAGTCACTATACAATTATTACTTGTCTAGAGATGACTGGAAAAGACATCTGAAATGTGTTAGTCAGAAAAATCAGGGCATATTTAATTAATGCAAAACAAAAATGAGGATGTGAGGGAAAGTTTTCAGTGTTTTGTTTGCTGAGTGATCAAGAGCCAGGTGTTCAAAAGTACAACAGACTGTACATCACAGCCTCATTTCAGTTTGAATGAAACGAAATACGACTTTTATACTAACCGAATGCGTTGATGGACGATGTCCGCTGGCCTCCTCGTAGGAGAGACAACTAGATAAGTGAGCTTAACAACAGCTGCCTGCTTTTCTCTTCCTGTCTCTCCCTGTGATATGTGCGCACGAACACACAATCCAAGGCTGTCTGCGGCATGACTCCCTCACTCGTGTGACAGTAGACAGAAAGCTCTGGTTCTGCTCGGAAGGTTCTCCCTTATGAATTACAGCTCCTCCAAGATTTTTATTACAGAATTCCGACCCGCCTGGGGATTTCTACGTTCTGTCTGATGCTTGGTGAATTGTTTGTTTTTGAGTATTCAAAGTAAAGCCCAGCAAAACTGCGGCAGAAAGTCCCTATAGGATACCTTAAGTAACGTTTTAGCGACATCTCTGTTCCAGAACACAATGAGACGCCTGCTGCCCGCATCCAACTTCAAGCAGGGCCTCTACGTAGACAGCGGCTCAGCATGTCAGACGAACAGTGACTTGCATTTATGTTGGGGAGTTTGGTGTTAGCATGTCGGTGAGTAAACTGCGCAATGCTCTGATAAGCATTAAATCCCACACACTGAGATATTTTTATCAGCCATTTGAGCAGAATTACCGTAGGTGTCATAGGAAGCAGCATACTGTAGTTTAGTTGCTTACCTTTAGAGCCACGTTTGTTATGCTTTAAAACGCACTAGGTTTTTGGGATATGTTAAAAGACAAGTTTGGAATCCGCAAGATCAAGGCTCAATTTATTTGACCAAAGTAGAGAAAAAACAGTGATATGTGAAGAATGGTGAAGTAGCATTGCAACGATAAATGTTATTTTAATGGATTTACACAATGTTCCTTATGACAAAGCTGAATTTTTAGCATCATTGCTTCAGTTGTCAGTGTCACAAGATCCTTCAGAAATCATTCTAATGCGCTGATTTAACCGAAGCATTTTTTTTCATAGTTAACTGGTTGGGTCACTATTGACTTTTTTTTACCCTAAAACTGCCTGGTTGCAAAATATCTTACTTTGTGTTTGGCAAAACCAAGAAATTCATACAGGTTTGGAACTACTAAAGGGTGAGTAAATGATGACAGAATTTCATATTTTTGCTCAGAATTGTGATATGATTCTTCCTCAGATATTAGGGTTTAAAAGAGCAGCGTTTATTTTTCAACAGAGCTGAAATAAATTTAATGCATCCCGAATAAAAGTGTTTTCTTTTTTTTTTTTATTCCCAAACCTTTTGAACAATAGTGTATATAAAAAGTTTGTTAAGCTTTGTTTTTGTTCTTTTAAGCTATTCATGTGCACACATATCAGGTAAAATGATGTATTTTAAGGACATTAAGCTATTTTTATGAACACAGATTTGGCCGTAATGTCTTAAGAGGCAGCAGTTAACTTTTGGAGACACACCTGTCATACCCTAAAATGCAACCTCTTTAGGCAGCTCACTAGGTTTTTGGAACAGAACAATTGTCCCCACTGGATATGCGAAAAGCAAAGGAACCACTAATTTGGGATGCATTTGAGATGAATCATACCTCTGGAGTGTCTGACCTCGCTTTCACCTGCTTTTTGGCAGTGCCTGACTGTATAACTGTGTTTAGATTTGGGAGCAACAAGAGTGGTTATAAGGAGAACCCACTGTGTCTGTGTCAGCTGCTTTCATGATCTATAATGAGTCAGGAAAACTGTTGTGAGAACACTAAGAGGTGTCCCTCTAAATCAAGTCTTATAAGGGATTGATTGGACATGCTTGTGCATTTTTTGCAGCCTGGCGGACTTTAATGGCCTTCATTGGCTCAACAATGACAGCCCAGTGTTGGCAGTCTGCGCTGAGCTTATAGAGCACTGTACATTCTAATCATATTCATTATGCCAAGATTACACCGTCTCGTATAATTACTGTAAAGATTATAACAACACTAAATATACTGGCAGCATATCATTCTCTCTCATTGTCTCTCTCACTTCACTGATCTGCTAAAGGACAAAGAAAGCCCAAAGCTGCTTGATTTAGATGCCTGTTATGATCACTTATGAATCAACTGCCTCTGGCTCTATGACTGGGACGCCAGCTATCACGCTGACACACACCCTCTGTACTGTTGTTTTGATGCAAAGAGAGTGAATTTGATACTTTGATGCATCATTGTATGAAATTAGAATCATTTGTCACTTTCGGTTCGCAAGAAACTTCAAAGAGTGCTTGTCCATCGGTGGGATCTGTTCTGATGTAGCCTGTAAACAATAACACGATTATAAAATGCAATTAACTACACTACTGTTCAAAAGTTTAAATCAGTTTTTTTTTATTAATATTAACATTAATTATGCATTGATCAAAGGTGACAGTTAAAACAAAAATGTGAACTCTTTATACATTAATCGGGATTAATTGCATCCAAAATATAAGTATTTGTTTATATATTATATATGTGTGTGTGTGTACTGTATATATTTATGAGGTATATATAAATACACACATGCATGTGTATGTATTTCAGAAAAAAGATGCAGTGTTTATATATGAAATATATTTATATATAACGTAAATTATATGAAAATAACTTTATACATATAAATACCTGTATATACTTTCGAAATATGTACTGTACGTGTTTGTATTTATGTATGCATAATAAATATGCACAGTACACACACACAAAAATGTTATCTTGGATGCAAGTAATTGCGATTATATCATTTGACAGCACTAATTTCATATTTTTATTTTTTGTCAAATGAAAAAGTGTATTTGACTGAGACGTCTGTATTATAATTCTGTGCTTTCTAGTCGCTGTCGAAGTCAAAGGAAATCTGAGAGAGATTTGTCCTGACCCCTAAATTTTGAATGGTGGTGTATTTAATTGTCCACTTAAGAGAGAGCACTTTCCATTGCTTTGACGTCAAAGGAAGTGTGTCTAAACTGGTATTCTGGTTCCTCCGTCACCGAAAGGCCCAGTCCAAATCGAATGACAATCAGTTCTATGCTACGCTCTATTTTTACCGCACCACATACAATATTGACGTTTGAAAGTGACCGTGGGTGTTTAGGGGCATTTGAGAGAAGAGTTTTTTCGCATGTTAATGCATTGTTGAGTAGAATTAGGAATTTCGTTGGCACTCAAGGCAGCGGGTGGTATAATGCTCGGTGCTGTCTGGTGTATTGCTCTCGTCTGCATCACCTCCGGCTGTGTGTTTTGGTTAAGCGCCACCCTGGTGGTATCGTCCCACATCAGTGGGCGGGCCACCATTTTAAATTGCTTTTTCACACCTTTGGTGGGAGTGGGGTTTCAGACTTACATGTGCACAGTCTGACAGACCCAAGAGAGAGCAGTGTTATAGATCCTCAAGCAAATTGCTCACACTTTTTCTTACACTTTCTCTCTCTTTCGCCGTATGAGATCTTTTCAATTCCCGCATCCTGAGAGTTGGGAAAGTTAGATGAGCTTTTCAACTGTTGGCTCTAAAATGTAAATGTATATGAAACACTAAAAGTGTGCGCGTGTGTTGATTTTTTTACCATAATAACATGTTTTTTCGATGTCTGTTCTAAACTCTTTAAGCAAGTTTGCCATTTTTTGGACGTCACTGTGAATACTATCTTCATTATTACTAACACTAGTAACATTAGTAGAAAATAATGATAATAATATTATTCTAATTTTGATTGATAACCAGTATTTTATTATTATTATTTACTACTAGCATTAGTAATAACAGTAATGATATTTCTTTCTAGTGCTGTGTCCCAAAAACTCTAAAGCTGCTAAACAAGCAAGTTTTTAAAACTTTTTTTTATATTAAATATTACTTTTGTAGATTAGTGGATACTTGTGTGTATTTGTGAGTTCATTTTTACGCTCATGTTAAACACCACATACTAGAACCATTATAATTTATAGTCCGTACGAGGAATGGTCTTTTAATAAAAGCTAATAAAAATGCAAGTTTTAATTTCACCTCACTAATTTTCGAACGAGTGGGAGAAAAGTGAGCCCCTCCGGTTCTGACACTGTTGCGTGATGGATGAGGCCTGTATAAATTTATTTCTCCGTCAGGTTGTTTTATTTATGACAGCGAGTCAAATTTGCTCACTCTCGTTCTCTAAAAGCCCTAACAATACGGATGGCAGCCACGTACCAGTGTTGGCTCCAGCTCCAGTGGCTGAGTGTAAATTTCTGCTTGAGCCAGCTCAGAATCTGATGGATCTCTCCTAGTGTGTTTGCGCAGCACATTTTAATCGATTCTTAAAATGTTCAATTAGGGCCAAATCAATTTGCGCAAGGTGGTGACGATCAAAGTCGGCATACGCTTCACACACACCTCTGCCTCTCTTAGCTATGCACACAAAATTCAGCATGCCATTCAGTGTTATAATGATATTTTCTGGCCTCTTTGTTTCCTGCCTTTTCCTTCCTCTTGTCTTTAATTGGATCTGCTCTCATTGTTCTCATAGGTGTCATTTACATACGCTTGGGTTGGACATCAGAAGGGAGTGTGGTAGTTTGTTATGTCTGACTGTAGTGTTCAAATTCCTCTCGTTTTGTTGCCATGGTACCCGTGCCAAACTGACCAGCCAGTCCATCACCTCCCAAATGTGGCATTTATTTATTTTTTTTGCAGTCGAATGGTTCCCCTTTTTTTGTATTTGGTGTATAGTGTGTATGTGGTTTAAGTAAAAAACAAAACAAAACAAAAAAAGTCTTCTAAAATGGGTCGATTTGTACAAAGCTAAAACAGGTAGCCGTGCTCCGATTGGTCAGCTATCCAGTGTGTTGTGATTGGCGTGTTATGCCCCTTGATATAATGTGATGCCGTGTCCCGGCACTGTGACCCAAAAACAATAAAACCCATTACAAACAAAGATTTGTTGCATCCAGTGAAGACATAATTACTGATTATCATGTACTGTCATTACTGTCTTAACATAACACAAGGATTACATACACACTGCTCAAAACTCGCATTTGATTGCTTTAATAAGAAAACGTAACTTACTTGAAGGTTGTGATAGTTAGAATTGCCCCATAGTTTCTGTACAGCAAGCATAGGCAAGCATAGGAAAAACCACACTCTAGTATTTGTGTTGAACTGTTATGAAACAGTGTTGTAAATACAACTTCCCCACTGATTTGGGTAACACTTTATATTGATGGTCCCTTATGAAGATTCTGTTGACTTTGCGCCTACATGTCAACTAACTTTCATTAGAGTATAAGTAGACTGTCCGATTATTATCAGCTAACTCTTTAATGTGACGATGTCCCAACAGACATTCTACTGACTACACTTTTCAAGAACATGTCAACTTGTTCTAACCCTTGCAGTCTACTAATATTCTACCCACACTCTAATGAAAGTTAGCTGACATGTAGGTGGAAAGTTACTAGCTGTCAACAGAATGTTAATAAGGGACCATCAAAATAAAGTGAAACCTTCTAGTTGTGTCCTCTTTTGGAAGCAGAAAGAAAGTAGTTTCACTTTCACAACGACATACAACTGTCCACAGCAACACTACAGCGAGAATAATAGCTCCGCCTTCTTTCATTGTGTAATCATTTAGGTGGCGTTACGAAAACACGCCCCCACATTGTGATGTCAGGGAAAAAAAGGGAAAATTTTACATTGCATCATATGACCCGCTCGAATGTTGGGGCCAGTAACATTGATTACAAATATGTTACATATAATATATATTTATTTTTTATTTAATTTATTTTTTTATTTATTTCTAGATACACTAGATACAATTGGGTCAAAAACGATAAGATGTCTGTATCGAAAGAAATTCATATTAAATGCATTAAAATATATAAAAGATTAAGGAGGCATATTCAGTTTTACTGTGTTTTAAATGAGTAAAAATATTTTACTGACAAATGGGCAAAACCTAGGATAGTGGCAGATATAAAAAAATAAATAAATTACAGCTAATTAGTATTTGGGGTAAAAGTAATGTGTCATAAATAGATTTTTGGTGTAAATATACTGAATAACCTTGGGTAAATTAAGTGGGTAAATTTAGTAAGGGTTATTTTTATGTTTAAACTCTTTTAAACAGTTATATTTTATTTTTGATGTATTTTTTTAAATGGAAAAATGCATTTCTTTTGCTTTCTCTTAGGGCCGCCCATATGTTGCCGTAGTCGTGTGTTTGTTAGTCACATTGAATCATTGAAAGCAGCTAAATCTTCTGTTGAGGTCTCCTGGGTTTCTTCTGCGGGGTGTATTTGGAGTTTCTGCGTGAGAGCGCCTCCTGGCCTTCGGATGGAGACTTACTCCTGATCACAGAACTGTCTGATTGTGATTTCGATTTCATTTCGATTTATCGTGCAGCCCTGCTTTCTCTCTTTCTCTGAAATCACAATAGCACATATTCACCAGGTCGTGAAAATTGTTGGAATAAGGTAAGACAGGATGGATAGACAGAAAAATACACAGAGACAGGATTGGAGAGAAGCACGGTGATGGATCGTTGTGGCATTTTACCTTTTGTGGCAAAGGCCAAAGGTTATTGGGGCATCCATGTGGCGAATAGTTTTGGCGCTTAGTGGGAGGCAGGAAGCCGATTAACCTGAAGAGCTTCCAGTGGCGTTGCGCATTTTGGTGTGTATGTGTTTGAAGGAGTGTATTTCAAATGATGTCTTGAACTGGGCTATAAATCATTCATTTTTTTTGCTCTCCTGAGTTACTCTGTGAATGTGGGTGTGACTGAGTTTGATACAGAGTGAGAACGACTTGGAAGTGTGTGCGCGTGAGTGCGGTAGCAAGGGTCAGAAAGTTTGCGAGTGTGCACTTGCTACAAGGTCACGCTTTTTGGAAGCAGAACGAAGCAGCTGCTCTTGCCATGAGGGGCCAGAGGACAAACGCCAGAGGAGAATTCTTTTATCCAGGCGTAAAATACCATATGATCCGTCAACTCCATTACTGCTCGAATAATATCCACACACACGTACTTGGGTTCTTCTGCCTCTTTATTTGGATGCCCTGAGGCTCCTGAGTACAGCTGTGCGCTTACTGAAGTCTTTGTGTCATCTCTGGTCTCGTACAAAATCTTTGGAATGGTGTTTAGGTTTTAGGAGTCATTTGCTACAGCCTAAATTATATAAATAATCAGAGGGCCAATGAAGGGACTAGGAGACTTCACAAACGGACAAAGTAGAGCCTAACAACTGTCATCTCTTTGCAGGCTTTGTTTGTAGCCTGGAAATTTTGGTTGAAGGCTAACTGTAGTGGAACCTTAAAAGTAAATTGTTTTGGAACACTGTACTCATTTTTCATCCAATAAACAGTTTCAAAGTCTCTTATGCTCACCAAAGCTGCGCTTTATTTTAAAAAATCCTCCAGAAATCATTTTAATATGCTGATTTGGTGCTCAGGTAAGATCTCTCATTTTCAGAGTTGAAGACATTTGTTTTGAACATTTTTTTTTGTGGAAACCAGGATGCATTTTTTAGGATTCTTTGAGGAACGTAAAGTTCAAAAGAACAGCATTTACTTGAAATAGACTTTTAAAATCTCTTTTGATCAATTCGATACATCCTTGATGAATGCAATTATGGATTTCTTTTCAATTAAAATTCAATTCTTAATGATGCCTTCTTCAATTGATGAAAATAGCAAGTTTTATTGTTACTTAGTTTATGCATTTCAGGAATTATTAGACTACATTGTGTATTTTACTATGATATAAAAGGCTCTTATTTTGCTGATCATCTTGGATTTTTTTGTAATAGCAGTTGCGATATGAAAAGCTCAAGATACAGTTATATAACAAGTGCGATTTAATTTGACATTGAAATATTTGTGAAGGTTAGTCTCATCAAAATCTCATTTTTTTTTTATTCACACCTGACTTCTATATTCTGTTTTGTTAAGTTACATCTATGAAAATCAAGGTACCTTTCTATCGAAGAAATTCTGAGCGCATTTCTTGGGTAAAATTTGTGTCAATTTCTTTCAGATCGCTATATGATTGTGTTTAGTCTGTTTCAGTTAAAGCCACTGTAAAATGACACACTAAACAAACCTAAGTAGCCTGTTCTTGGCCAGAACAAACTGCAGTGTGAATCACACCATAGTCTGACAAAACCATGTGAAGTATACCACTTGTCACGGTTGCTGATGATTGGGATAAAACCTCAGATAAAATGCAAGAGGCAGGATTTATCGCATCTCGCTTTTTCTAGCTGTAATGAAATTGATGGGAGGTTAAATTGGCAGAAATACAATCCCAAGGGCCCAGGGGAAAGATTTTGATCTCTTCACGCTGTACATATGAGTTGAAGCTTTGGGTGATGCGGTCTGGGAAACCGCGATGAAATCCTCAGCTTTGTGAGAAATGTTTGACATTTGAAAAGTGGCCTGAGAAAGAGGGAGTGAAAGTGAAAGGTTAGAAATGTGTGGGGTGTCGTCAGCCTTGGGACCAGCGGCTGAAACAAATCAGAGTGGAGGTGTTTGGGCTCAGAATTATGGTCCTCTTTGTAGCCCTGAGAGCGCCATAAAGAACGGACTTGTGACACAGCGAGATGCTGTTTTCTGGACGATGCTGCCTCCATCTGCCGAAGCTACGTGCTTTATAGCGTGCAACCACCGTATCGCAGCTCCCCAGGGCCGCCACAAAACATTGCACTTTTTAATTCTTTTTTTTTTTTCCTACTCTTTTTTTTTTCCTCCCAGCCCTCGTGATTATGTCGTGATCGCCGGTGCCGAGGCCGAAGTGACACAATGGACTTTGTTCATCAATAATTGCTCGATAAGAGAATCCTAATATATCACAGCATTAAAAGAATATATTGGTTTTGGTCAAATTTAAGCTTCGTTTTATATATCATGTTTATTGCCGCTGACTTTAAGTTAAAATAATCATCACAGGAATGGATTACTACTGACTATTTTTTATTTAATGTTATTTTATTAGCGCATATGTCATCCTGGACCTCAAAAAAAGTCGCTGAGTTATATTTGTAGCAATAGCCAAAAATACATTGTATGGATCAGATTTAAACATAAAAATATCTAAAATTAGGTTTAAGGTTTAGGTTTAATATCTTCATGGATATTTAGTAAATTTCCTTCCATAAGTATCTAAAACCTAATATGCATTACTAAGAACTTAATTTAGACAACTTTTCCTCTCGATATTGCAAGTACCTTTCTTTGCCTGCAGTTTGTGTGTAAACTAAGGCACGAGAAGATTACTTTTGTTTGTTGTATCATCCATTCATTCCCTTTCTCGTCACCCGCCTCTCTTCTTCCTCAAGACACTGGGTCCACGAGGCCTCACGTGTGTTTTGTCTCAGAGTTGATTTGAAATGAATCGCTGAAGGTGTATCTCTCTCTGAAGGGATTATTATGTGTTTAAACTCTTGTTGTGAGACGCAGCGCCATACCAAATCTTCATTATATTTTCACACCTTTACTATGCTTCACTCCCGCTACCTGAGGAGGGAGAGAGAGAGCGAGAGAGATAAAGCAACACAATAAACCTCCGCTTCTATTCCAGGCAGCTGCTTTAGTTTCTGTTGCTCTCCATTCTGTCACTGTTTCTAAACATGCAAATGAGACTCTCTGAATCAGCACGAAATCTGTTGTATCTCTATAGAAAAGAAGAGGGAAAACAAACGAGAAATGCAAAAAATACGAAAGATTGGAAAATGGGGATTGCGTGTTGCATCATCTTATATTGGCTTATAATGAGCTGAGGTCGAAACTCTTGCTGTGTAAAATGTGTGATATTGCTGCCGTTCTCTGATTTATCAGGTTTTTCAGAACTTGTATGAAGTTAAAGAAAAAGAAACGTGGGAAGAAATTGATAAGCAAGCGCTGTATT
The DNA here is from genome assembly GCF_018831695.1 of Puntigrus tetrazona. Lineage (NCBI taxonomy): Eukaryota > Metazoa > Chordata > Actinopteri > Cypriniformes > Cyprinidae > Puntigrus > Puntigrus tetrazona. Next base: position 5,286,985 of record NC_056703.1, on the reverse strand, counting down.
GAAATTGTCTACTTTTTCTTTATTTTCTCTACTGTCTGCGAGTATTTCCGTTCAGGTTAATTAAAAATACAGACTAATTTCAAGTCCATGGACTATTTTTTTGTTTTTAAGTTCAGATTGTAGGCGTGTTTCGCTGTCGGGGATGTCATTGTTATATTTGCGTTGCAATTGGTCTAATTTTTGGCATTTATTTGCATACCAGATTGTGCTTGGTCTTCCATTTACTTAATCATCTTTAGCTGCCTTTATGTTGCGAATGCAGCACATGGCATGCACGCTCTTGTCTGTTAGAGCATCATTTCGCCTCTATCAGTACAGATCTAAAATTATAACAGGAAAGAACTGTAAATTTAGGGTCTGATTCATTGAAGCATTTGGCACACTCAGTCTGTTTGGCAGACTGTCTTGCATTTGATTGGCAGAGTGATCGGATAAGCTCCGTCGCAGACTTAACGGAAAATACAAACATGTGCTGAGGGCTTTTACAATGATAGAGGTATCCTTAGAGAAAGGTGACGGATTGACTTTCTGCTTCAGTTAACCATGAGTGAGTACAGAAGCAGTAGAGCTTCCAAATGTAGCATAAATATGTACAAAAAAGTCATTTGCTTTAATCAGATTGCATGACTTCAATATAAATGGTTGGAATTTTAAAAAGAATTAGGTTGATATTGTGAGAGCAACATAATGTTTACATACCAAGTTTTTTTTTAGATAGTCATTTATTGTCTACTAGAGTAGCACAAACTTTCTGACCTTTCAGACTTCTTGCTGCAGCTCAAAGTTTGCTTATTATGACTGCATGACCTCGGTCAAGCATAGCATAGTAGTAGTAGAAAAAAAGTTGTGGTCTTGCAGCCGAAGTTTTGTGTCTGATCCTGTAGTTGTTCTGATATGGGATTTTACTGAGCTCACATTTCTGCTGTAGTGTCATTGTGCCCTTGAGCAAGGCATTTAGCCCCGAGTTGCTCCTGCGGGACCCTTTGCATTGGATAAAAATGTCTGCTAAATGACAGATTTCAATTTCGGTGATGACTTGTTGGCTTTTTGGGTCATGCGTTGAAAGGAGTTCACATAAGTCGTCCCTGAGCACAAAAAGATGCCTTTCCACCATCGCTGTTATACCCCGACGCTCACAAAGAGACACGTACTCACACAGTCTCTGCAGCGTCGTGTCCTGTCCAGAGGAGGTGGAAGCAGTTGTGTGATGTGAGCCCGAGGGCTGCAGATGATTCCTGTTTCTTAGCTGGTAGAGCAGGGTGTTAGCAATGCAAAGATAACGGGTTCAACATAGTGATCAAATGAAGACAGTGAAAGTCACTTTGGATTGGGGTGGTGTGGTGTAATAATCCTCTCATACACTGTATAGATATATCACTTTATTTTTCATATTCAAACATGAGATCCTTAACTTTAATGGTTGTTTTTAGAACTTGTTGATGTATTTATAAGTGCATTTGCATAATTGTTTGTAGGTTTATTAATAAAAAGAAATGTATTTGCTGTCAAATGATTAATAACGATTAATCGCATCCAAAGTAACATTTTTGTTTATTTTTATATATATATATATATATATATATATATATATATATATATATATATATATATATATATACACACACACACACACACACACACACATATATATATATATATATATATATATAATTTTGTATTTTTAATAATATATATGTATAATTTGAAAATATTTACATTTATACTTTTATATTTTATATAAATATATTTAATATATAAACACTTTTTAAAAATATATACATGCATGTGTTTGTATACACACATTTTATGTGAACAAAAACTAATCGTTTATATATCTGCACATTTAATATAACCGATCAAAACTAAAAGTTAAGACTTTGATATTTGTTACAAAAAATGTTTAAGCTTTCTATTCAGAATCCTAAACATGAATGTCACGATTTACACAAAAGGTTTATTAAACACTTTTTTTTACATCGATAACAATAAGCATCACCAAATCTATAAATGAGAAAAAAAAATTAGATGTATCATGTGACGTGAAATTTTGCCTTGTCCTCAGGAATAGAAAATTATAATATTTCCCGATATTCCAGTTTTTCCTGTAGTTTTGATCAAACAGATACAGCGTTAGGGAGAGACTTCATGCCAAAATACAATTTTCTCAAAATCTCACAGACCCCAATTTTTTTTAATTTCGATAAATTGCATCTAACAAAATGTTCTCTTTTAAAACAGTCTTTTTTTCTTGCTTTATTCCACTAAACATTGACTTGCTCTCTACACACGCTCATGCAATTATTTTTCCAGAGACCCTTGGCCTTAATTTCATTTGTTTCTCTGTAAATAAATGCTCTCGTTAAACAAGATAAAAACCAGGGGACACTTTAAATTATAACTGAAAGCAATTTTCCTTGTAATAACATCTGTAGTGTCTCTGAAATGAAATAAACATACCGATCAATCTCTTTCTCTTTGTCTCTCCGCAGTGTGCGAGAGCAGGGGCGGAGGCAGCGATCTCGTGCCCAAGTTCTCCTCATCCTTGCCCACGTACCTCCCCGTGTCCTGCCAACTGCAGGGCGCAGAGTCATCCTTCTTTCTCCGGGAGGCCACACAGGAAGTGATGCGTAACGGGAGCTTGCAGACTCGCAGCGAGCCTCTCTTTCTCCACTTGCCCGAATCCGGCCCCGCTCCCCTCTTGTCGGTCAACTGTAGCTATGGCAATCTCACGGCAGAGACGCCGGTCCCTCCAGAGCTCCTCCAGGGGGCGCTGCCACGTTCGTTCCACACCTCTACACACCTGACGCTGGGCTGGAAGGTGAGAGCGCACCTGGTGAGCAGGAGGATAGGAGTCGATCGGCCTCAGATCCAGGTGTTGTTTTATCTGGCGGGCCGCAGGTGGGAGGATGTGGATCCTCCAGCCGAACTGCTGCCATGCATCCGTGTCGTTGGCATCCGCGATCCGGGGGAAGGTTCGGTATCGAGCGCCTGCCGTCTGGAGGGAAACCTGGGGATCTGTGTTGCTCAGCTTGGCGTTCCTACGAGCTGGTTCAACGCTCCCCCGCCACGTAGGCGCATGCAAGAGCCCATTCCTGTCACGGTGGAGTTGCACTACTCCATCCTCCCTCCAGAGGCCCTGGGTAAAGACTGCGCGGTGGGAAGGGTGCAAGGAAAGGCTGTAGGGCAGGAAGGGGATATGCAGAGGATTGGGACGGTGACTCTCGCCGCTGGGGACAACAAAGAGCCCAGGATCCGACTTAGACTGGACGGAGACGTCGAGATACTGGCGCCCCCCAGCCCAGTTAAACAGGGACAGACGGTGGGGTTTCAAGTACTAATGAATTCAGCCGCCGCCACTGAGCAGTTCACACTGAGGTAGGACGAAGTTCATGCACACTCATGAAAGCTCATAAATGCATTAATGCATCGATCTGACAATAATTTGTTCTTAATTTCTGTTGAATCCACCAAATCTACTGTGGTTTTTACTTCTCTGAAAAGTCATCAAATTCGATCCAGCCTTATGTAAATTAATCTAAATATTTTAGTGTTTTATTCACGTCATTGCAGGGGTGCATTATAAGACCAAAATCTTATTTTACTATGCAAGTAACTACGTTTTACAATAACACTATATTTTACAATATAAAGCAATATGACAATTGGAGCAATGATGTGCGTACATAAGACGAATACAATAAAAGAAAATTTTGAATAAAATACAGAAAACAAACAATCAAATGTAAAACAAACAAACAAAAAACACTTTTAAAGCTATTTACCCACGATCCATGAATTATCTAAATGAATGAAAAACAAAATAAAAAATTACAAAATAAAATTAAGAGTTTTAAAGGCTACAAGTGCATGTAGGTATTAAACAATTATACAAAATGCAGTGTTATTAAATCATTTTTATTTTTAAAGATTAACTTTAAAAATATGTTAGATGACTGTAAATGCAATCTAAAATAGAAGAAATGGATCTTGCATAATTATACACACAGTATCAGCAAATACATATCCAATGTCAAATTATATGGATAAAGTAAAAAATATCGGCAAAATTTAAACAAAACAACATTTTTTATCTTGTGCATCGCTAAGAATACTGAGTGCAGTTTTACTTTGGCAAGTCTATAGCACTGCGTTGATGAAGAGTGTCTGTGCATCTGAGAAGATATGGATGAGAAATGAAAGTGTGCGTGGCTCCATTGCAGATTCATGTTGATCGCATTGTCATAAATGCTTTCTGTTAGCGGCTGGATTTGTTTCAAGGCTGTTGGTAAGAATTGTGGCTTTGTATGTCAACACTCTAAATCAGGGGTGTCCAGTCCTGCTCCTGGAGGACCAGCTTCCTGCAGAGTTTAGCTCCAACAAACCTGCCTGGATGTTTCTAGTAATTCTGAAGGTTTTGATTAGCTGGTTAAGGTGTTTAATTAGGACTGGAGCTGAACTCTGCAGGATGGCGGCCCTTCAGGAGCAAGACTGGACTCCTTTGCTCTAAATTAACTAAATTAATTGACTCATTATTGACTCAAATTAATTGTTCATTATTTTTTGTAACTTATTTCAAACAGTAAAACTTTCATATATTATCGATTCATTGTATGTAAAGTAAAACATTTACAAAAAAACAAAGATTTTTATTGATTAGAGCTTGCAGCTTATCAAAGTCAAAAATTCAGTATCTCAAAATATTTGAATATTTCCTAAGAACAATCAAAAAAGGATTTGCAAAACAGAAAAGTTCAAGTTCTTTAAAGTATGTTCATTTGAGGCTCAAACTCCAGCATCAGTGAGAAGTGAATGGAAGAGATCTGTCTGTGGCTTTGCTGAGGGACTATTGAGCCTTCAGGTCCTCTGTATTGTTGGAGCTGTTCTCATATTTCTCTTGAAAATATCCCATAGATTCCACATGGGGTTCAGGTCAGGCATGTTGGATGGCCAATCAAGCACAGTAATATCATGGTCAGCAAACCACTTGGAAGCTGTTTTGGCACTGTGGGCAGGTGCTAAAGTACTGCTGGAAAAGGAAATCAGCTTTTGTATAAAGCTTGTCAGCAGATGGAAGAATAAAGTGCTCCAAAATCACATAATAGAAGGCTGTATTGACTTTGGACTTGATAAAACACAATGGACCAACACCAGCAGACATCACGGCACCCCAAATCATCTCTGGCTTCAGAAACTTCACACTGGACTTCAAGCAGCTTGGATTTTGTCCCTCTTCAGTCTTCCTCAAGACTCCAGACCTTGATTTCCAAATGAAATGCAAAATGTAATCTTTGGACCACTGAGCAACAGTCCAGGTCTTTTTCTGCTTAGCCCAGGTAAGACACTTCCGACATTGTTTCTGTTGGAGAAGTGGCTTGGTAGCCATTTTCTTGAAGACGTCTGAGCACATGACTCTTGATTCACCAACTCCAGCTTCATTCCGCTCCTTGTGAAGCTCTCCTAAGGGTTTGAATCTGCTTTGCCCAACAGTACTCTCAAGCTTGCGTTCATCCCTGTTGCTTGTGGACCTTTCCTACCCAATTTTTACCTTCTAGTCAACTTTGCATTTATTATACTTTGATACAGCACCCTGTGAACAGAAAGCCCTTTTAGTAAAGACTTATTCTCTTTGTGGAGGGTGTCAGTGATTCTGGACCGATTCTGGACCATTGCAGAGTCACCAGTCTTAAACAAATTCAATGCAACTCAAATGCAAATATTTAATATTTTGAGATACTGGATTTTTGACATGAGCTTTAAACAACTTTTGAAATAGTTTGTAACGAATCCAGAATATATGAAAGTTTCACTTTTTGAAATAAGTTTGGATATTCACATTTGTTAAGGTTCACCTGTACTTGCCAACTCCAATTTTCTTTTTTCCCGACTTGCTTTGGGTGCTTGGCGAGTGCTAATTAAAGGCCCTGTTTACACTCATAGAACTCCCACAGTTCAGTGCTAACAATACACACGCATGCAGTTCGGTGTTCCTTATAGTCACAGTTCACACATGAGCACACCGCTGCTCCCGTACTCGCTGGCAGCTTTTCAGTCTGGAGGCCTTGGGGCTTTCCCAGACGTATGATAGATTAGACTTATTCATCAGTGCACAGATAAAGCAGAGCTCCAGACTACCGCCACACACGTCCCGCCAGGTCCGCGCCTCTCTATCACTGCTGTTGAGTTTTATAATGGGCAATAATTAGTCTCCGCCATCAGCACGTAAGGATCATTAAAATGGATGAAGGAGCACTACGTTGAGGTTGTTTCAGGGGGTATAACAACCGAGTCTCTAGTATAGTCCCTGACAAAATTTTGGTTGGATAATTTGCATCTGCACACAGCCATTATCACTGATTTAGGAGGGCAATACGCACTACTTACTACTTAAGCTAAGAGACATATTTTAGTTTGGTGCGGCGGCAACGAAGCGTGTGTTTATGTCTGGGATGGCGATTATCTGCAGGAGAGTCACTATGGAAAACGTCTCTCCTATCTCAATTAACTTCCGTCAGCAGAGAGACAGATGCATGCTGGCACAGGAAGATGCTATTGTTTCTGCTAGTTGAACGATGCTGCGACATCAAAGCCACTCCTGCTGGTGTCGTTTGGGTCTATAAAAGATGTGTGATGTCTTTCATTTCGCCACCTGCTATCTGTATAGATGGAGAAAATCAAAATGTTTTCCTCCTACCGATGATGGGAAAAGTCTGCCAGCCGTTGTTTGTTTGTTTGTCTAGAAAATCACAAATTTCTGCCCTCATTGTTGCCGAGGAGGAGATTGAAATAGCTAAAAATAGCTTCATTTGTTCCCTCTCAAATCAAAACAGTTTGTGTAGTTGGTGCTTTTCCTTGTTTGTGTGTCATACATTCGGGAAGACGCACCTCTACAGACGTTTGAATCGACCCAACAAAGCCAAAACGTTTATATATTCAGTGTCTTCTGTCACTGTCTAGATGCCGTTTAAAGGTTCTAGATCAGTAAAAACCTGAAGTTTTTACTTGTGTGTATACCTGTGCTTTAACAGGGAAACAAACTAGTCAAGACTAGTCAATTGACTAGTCAAAAGACTAGTTAGCCATTGACTGTATGTATTCAATATTATTTTATGCATTCAATTGTATTTTTACAGTTTTCGAAAATAATTACAAAACGTCACCACCCCAAGGTTTTGAAGACGTTTAGACCAACTTTTTCACTTTCTAACGTAGTAACTAACAAATATATAAACTGAGCAATTCATTTTCTTAAGAATAACAAAGTAACACTTTATTTTATAGTATCTTCATATACTTACCATTATAATAACAATTATTTATGCATAATCAGATGCAACTAACCCTTGTCCAAACCCTTGACCACCAATTGGAGTTGCCACTGCAATATTATCGTTTACATTCTTTTAAAATGATTATTTATATCGATTTGATCAGCTGAATATTTAGCCCTTATTTTTCTCTGGGTTAACATCAGCACCTCTACTGGCTAAGTCAATGCTCCTTATATCACGCCATATATTGCAAGCCGTAGGCAATCTGCGTTTTGTTTGGCGCATCTAGCATGAATTAGAATATCCCATTTGATCACAGTTTTGTTAATAATTCTTCTGTCTGTCCTGTTTCATCATGTGTGTCACGCAGCTGTCAAACAGCGTTTCAAGAGGACACATTTACACTGTGTAATGCGATGCTTGGTGAACGAAACACGGCGGATTTCTCAGATGATTTGCCACGTTTTCCAATTTTAATACTCGTTCACAAATCAGTAAGCAAAGCGTCAGTGTTTTGCATATCTCGCTGTTTAACGGAATCTTTTCACCTAATTTGCAAGGCTAGGTTCATTTATTTTAAGAACTTGACCTGAGAAGGCAGAATTAAGGCCTTCATATTTTTACAAAAGCGCTGATATTTTACAACAGTACTTATTTGCTGTATTTTGTTAGAAAACAGTATTGTTCATTTGTAGTTGTTAATTAATGTATCGTCAGTATGTTAAATATAGCTGAACTTAATATTATCTTAAGCGCTTGTCTGTATTCTTTTTTTGCTGGTCTTTAACTCTTCCTCTATCCTCTCCCCGCTGTTTTCTCTCTTCTTCCTCATCTGCATTTCATTCTTCCTGACTACATAACGCAATCAAAGGTCTTTGGATCGGACGTGCTTTGAATTATACTTGCTTATACACTTTATCCACGCTTAGCAAATGTAATACGAAAAATGTAATACGAACACTAAATTTGAGAAGGATATTCCAGGAGTTCTGGAATACACGATTACATTCGTCTGAAAAACATGTTGTTTCTGTGCTCATCTTCAGAAGATTGGCGTGAAACAAAAGCAAACGTACTTGAAAACAAACGCACGATGTTTAATTTGCATCACGTTGTTTTTGCAGGGATCCGTGCAAAGAGTGTCACTAACTGATGTGCTGAGGGAACAGTTCACCCCAAAACGTACATTTTATCATAATTTACTCACTCTGTATCGCCAAACTATGTGACCTTTCAGTGAAACATTTTAAGTCATTTGCGCCAAAAAAAAAAAAAATACAAAATTGTTAACCATTTTTTTCACGCTGATTGCACAGTGTTATTGAGATTAACATCTTAGAAGTAATTTCTGCTGGGATTCTGTAGGTCAGCACGTCGGGTAATGCGGGTCTCAATGACAGAAGTTGATCAATGAAAGTTTTAGGTGCCAAAGATATTTTTAGTCCTGGTATTCCAAAGCTAATTCCTCAAATCTTCAAATTGTATGCACCCTCACAGAGCTGCGCTTTAGACAAAACAAAAGACGCTGTATCACGCACATTCAGACGCTCAAACACAGACCTCTCAAGCTGTGCTAATGAGGACTAGGAGAATGATATTTACTATATACAACCCTGAACCTCACACACACCTGATCGCATTAGTAAAACTGCAAATGATTTGGTGCATAATGAGCGTGTCCTTGCGAGTCAATTTTTTACTTTTTATTGTATTTGTTAAGAAATTTTTGTTATTAAAATAAGTATTTGTGAAGTTGTTATTGTTAACTAAAACTAAAACCAATAAAAACATTCAGTACTTGCAGTATTTTTTTTTGTATTTGTTACAAGGAAATAATACTTTTTCACTATGTTTTTTGTGATTAATTGCGAAATTTACTATTGATTTCTGAGTGAGATTTTTTTAACATATATATATATATATATATATATATATATATGTTTTATTTCAGCTAGCTGCCAACATTCTCATTTACGTTGAAGTACTAAAATAAAAAACTAAATTGTATTGTCTTTATTTATTCATATTTTTTCCTGGGGACGTCCACAATAAGTTTTGTCATATTTAGATCATTTTTGGGTCATTTGATCCCAGCATATTGTTAATTATGTGCACAAACACACACAAACCCACTCACACTCCCTCACGCTCACACTTACACTCACACAGACACTCATACTCTCTCACACACACACACACACACACACACACTCACGTTTAATAAGGGATGAGTGTCTGCACCCAGCCTTTGTGTTAATGCGTGTCGTCCAGTGTCCCACAGTGCATCAGCGCCGCGGCTGCCTACTAGTGTGGCCTAATGTTCAAGCTCCAACCACTTTACCTCCATAAATCTCTCTTTCTCTCTCGCTCTTTTTCTCTCCAATAGTGCGCCTTCTCTCTCATCCTCATTAGCCAACTCTAAAATATTCATTTGAACAGGCACTGAGCATCATTAGTCCCTGTTAGAAGACATGATGTATAAGAAAAGGAAAAAGACTCAGACCTACAGGATCTCATGGGAATTGGTCTTAATGAAAATGAAATTCTACTGTTTTTTTTTTTTCTTTTATTCTGCTCAGCCATACGCAGACAATTTTGTTGATGGCTCATATATATATGTATATGTGTGTGTGTGTGTGTGTGTGTGTGCGGTTGGGATGACCTATTCATCCATTTAGAACTACAGAAAGCACTTGGCTTCTTCTCTATCTATAAATGTGCGTGACTGTGTAGTTAAGCCGGCCCGTAGACGTGATAAGTACAGGACTGCTGGGTAATTACGTTCAACAGGAGAGGTGATAGGAAGCTAAACGTGTGTGTATGCGCATGATTACATTAAACTGCGAAGTAGATGGAGGGTCATGAGCACTTGTGGCTCCCCACCTGTGCTGGAGCTTGTCTTATTACCGTCTGGTCTCATTTCGTATCGTTCTAATCTCAGAAGCACTTAGAGCGGTGCTTTTGAACACAGAGGGCAAGGCCTGTAGAGAGATGAGATGTCTGCAACAATCTCTCTAGCAACTCTATTCTCCCCCCCCCCTTCTCTTACCCGTCTAACAAACACAAACACACACACATATCGAACTCCCAGAAGAGGCTGGGAGCCTATTTCTTGATCTCGCTGACTTCTGATAGCAGCATTGAGTGGCTTCAGTACAAACGTATGGAAAGGTAAGCGGTCCCTGAGGGCTCGTGTATCGTTCATCCAGAGGTAAAACTCCTTTATCTCGTTCCCCTAAGACCTACAGTGGGTCACGATTGTGTGGTTGCTTTTTCGAAAGCTCTCGTAGCAGCAATTTAATTCTGATGGCAGTAATGCGTTCATTCGATATCGCGATTCACGTTCATCTTGATTGATGTTCGTTTTGCACGTTTTCACATGTCGCTGTCACTGGTCAAACGACGTGATGGGTTTCGGAAAGGCTCTAGCACTGCACATCGTCATTGCTGAATCTACTATCGAGGTTTTCCTGAAGACGAAAAAGAATAAAACCATTGTTTTGCATTGCTATTTTTCATACTTTCCCCCGAAAAGCTAAATTGACACAATGTTTTTCTGTGATTGCTCAAAGCCTGTGAAAATGGGGCATGTGATTGCTGGATAGCCGTAACATTTTAAAAAACGTATTGAGGCTGCAGTGCGGGTTTAACTAGCATTGCTTAAAAAACGGGTTCAAAATGACCTCGTATAACCAAAATGTGGTCAGGTATGATTAATAAAGAAATGAATGCTTTTATTATAGCAAGGATATATTCAATGGTAAAACGCTATTCTTTTGAACATATCACAATCTCCGTAAAAAAAATATTAAACGGTGTAACCACCGAAAATAAGAGACCAGCGTATTTGAATGATTTCTGAAGGATCACGTTAGACTGAAGACTGGAATAATGATGCTTAAAAACCAGCTTTGTCATCATAAGAATATATTACATTTTAAAGTATATTAAAATGGAACCAACAATTTGAAATTGTAATAATATATCACAATGATGTTTTTATGAGCTTCTTTTGAAAACACGAAAAACTCTTACCCCAAACTTGGTGGTATATTAAAACCATGCATTAATGTATGTTTAAAAAAATATGAATCTAAATTATTGAATGCATGCATTAAATGCAACATACATTGCTTTGGATGAAACCTACTGCAAAAAGCATAAATGTAAATTAATTAAATACCGTCAGAGTTAATAGCTTTTTTAATGGTAGCTATTTCATTTACTAAAATGTCTATTTCATTTACTTAATAACCATTGTAATTTAATTAAATCAGCGATTTTTTGCTTCACGCTTCATCATGAGCAGGGCTTCATGTTGCTGTTTAAATATGTATTTTATTCTTGTAATACTTTATTTTCAGATGGACAGGAAAAATAATGCATCTGGAATAGAGCTGTACAGAGTGGCAAAAATAGGATGTCTTCATGAGCAGAATGTGTGCCAGATTGTGCATTTCTCATAGACATTGTAATGGAAACGATCTAGTTTTGTGCCTTTCTAGACTTATTTTCTGAGTCTGTCTAGCCAGACCGAAAACTTTACGATGAGGACATTGGACACTGACATTAATATTTTCTGGTTTAATGGGCTGGTTAACTTTTTGGCTTTGGCACCGGCTCTCTGTGGGTCACAAAAGAGTAATGGGTACAGATTGAAAACCTTCTCTCCACTCCAGTTAAAAACTAGACAGGACTTGATTTTGGTTGCATTTGTTTTGAGCAAACATAACAAGTGGTTCAATTTGCAGTGAGGGTCTCCTACTCAAATTGATTGAGCGTGTGAGAGGAAAAACATACATCATCAAATCAATACAGCCTAAGAACAAGTGTGCAGGTAAAGCTGGCAGAAAACACACAGATTTGGTCCCTGGAGCTGAAAGCGGGTCGGTCGGGAGTCCTGCGCTTTTCGATATACACGTTAATGAAGGAGCGCAGACGCCCTGGAACGGTCTCAAGTCAAATGTATCCTGTCTGCACACGGTTTCTCTCTTCAGAGAGAGATCTTGACCCCTTGAACAATTTCGGTCGGACACGGGCCCTGGCAGTTAACCTCAAAAAGACAAAAATAATGATGTTCCATAAAGCCTGGTTTTCGAGACCTGAGATGCAACACGGACAGGCCTGGCTGCCAAAAGAAAACAGGCTGTGCTCTTTTCGCACTTAAAAAGAGGTAGACACTTGGAGCCGAACCTGCACAACACATAAATTAGAGACATTTTCTTTCCACAGTGGACAAACCATCAGGTTTGGAAATCAGAAAGTGTACATGCACTACTAAAAAGAAAACAGAAAGCGGTGGTCTTTTGATTTTGAGTTACACTGACAAAAAAACGTAGCGTAGAAAGTATTTTCCCTTAGAAATTGATTGTGAATTTCACAAATAGTTGCAAAGAAATGACCTGTAAATAAAATAGACCTGAAATAAAACATATTCTGATGATATTTGCTGTATATTTACAACTTTGAAAACTAATTATCGCAGCTGTTTTTTGTCATTTGTTATATACGTGATATTTCTTTTTGCATGTTTGAATGCATTTGTGGGGGGTGTACTTGTTTTAGTTCTAGTTAAATGCCTCTAAATGCCAGTTGCAAAATACGCCCAACGATTTCCCCCCAAAATAATTTGCAAACCAAATTTTTGTCGAGCTGAGCAAAAATTTTGCATAGCTGAAAGAAAAGAAATTGTGCTCCGGTCATTCATGTGCTTTAATGCAATGTTCAGCCCAAACTGACAACGCAGATGCCGTTTGCTTTAATGCACAATGTAACCCTTTTGACACGACAGATTTCACTTTTTCCTTCTGATAAAACTTTAATTAAATGTAACGCAAAGACACGTGTTGTCATTCTCATGCAAGGGTACAATGGATGTAAAACAGAATGATAATATTGTTTTAAAGTGTATTATAGGCTGTGGACTAATGAGCATGTTGCTCTGAGAGGCTGAAGTGTGTACCTGTGGGTGTTGAGCTGGTGTGTGTATGTGTGTGCTGTTTAAAGCTGGGAAAAGAAGGATCTTAGCGGGCCTCTTTGCAGCACACACACACACACACACACACACACACACACACAGTCTGAGCATGTGTATGTGTAGTTCTGTGTAGTCGGAGGAGGTCAAGATAACGCAGATGTTTTAAGAGCTCTGCAACCACTATCTGATCCTGACTAAAGCCATGTGATCCCCGGTATCTCTCTCTCTCTCTCTCTCTCTCTCTCTTTCTCTCTCTCTTTCTCTCCAGTCATCTCTTGCTGTTTCCTTCTCTCACTGACCCACTGTGCTCCTCTCTACCTTTCGTCCTCTTGCACGCTAACTTTCAGTCACAAAGAGAATTTTTAAGGGTTACATCCCGCAGTATATGTAAGCAGCGTGTATTTTTGCTGAAATATAATTCGTACAAGGTTATATTAAACAAGAAAACAAAAAATTTAACTCGGAATGTATTTTTAACAGTGTCCATGTTTAATGATGAAAACATTCCTACGAGATGATAATAATTAAACATATTAAATATTGTAATTAAAGATATTAAATATATTATACTTGAAGTCGGTTAATTTTCCTCACCACTGGCATTATATATTTATATGGTTTATTCATATTGTTTATTGAAGTTTATTTTATTTATGAGCCTCAATTCAGGTTATGGACATAAAAAAGCACTTTTTTCAGGAATGATTATTTCTAAAAGTTTTAAAAGTACATTGCCTTGTGTTATTGTAAAAATAAAATCCCTGAACATTCTTATTTTAAAAATAAATGCATTTAAATAGAAAATGTATATATATATATATATATATATATATATATATATATATATATATATATATATATATATATATATATATATAAAAATAAAATGTAATACATTTTTATGTATGTTTGTAAACTTTACTATATTTTGTTAGATTTAGGCTTAAATGAGAAATAAACTGATATTTATGACATACACTGTATTCTCAGAAAGGAAGTCGCTGTATTGGATAAAGCTATTAATATTCATGAGCAAAACTGCTCTTTTAAAAATAATTGTATTAATCAAAATGGTTCTTTCACCAAATATATATATATATATATGTGTGTGTGTGTACTTGTATATGAAAAAAAAAAAAAACGAAACCAAAACTGGAAATGGAAGTTAGGACCAAAAAAGTCAACATCTTATTCCAGTTACAGGCCTGCTTTTCAGCCTGCTAAACTGAATCTGTCTGCCCAGATTCCTGTCCATCTCTGTCCGTCTGTCTATCAATCTGACTGTTTTGCACGTCATACTGGTTAGCAGGTTTAAATCTATGTATTGCACGTGGCAGGACTATTCATAGAGAGAGAGAGACAGCCATCACATCCATCAGCGTGACGATCAGAGCCTGGAAGAGTAGTCGTGGTGCACACAAACTCCTGACGGCCCCTTGTTTATCCGACAGCGCGATGACAGCGGAGATTCTGTGCTTTGACTAATCCTCTACCTGACAGGAGATCCTTAACTAGTCACAACTCAAAAGAAACTCCGTTTTAGAGGCTGCCGGTACTTTCCCGCGCAGGACTGTGCGGGACAGCCTCGATTCTCCTCTCTCTTTAACCTCAGGTTTGCCTTAACTTCAGCCTAACTGCTTTAACCTTAAGTGTAAAAAAAAAAAACCTAGCTGCCTTGTTCTTTCTGCTCTAACCCATTTGACAGTTTGAACCAGGGCTGTGTAACCCATCGCATCACCTCAGTGCACTCCTGCGAGCTCCTGAGCTTCATGAAGGTGTGTGTGTGGAAAGTGAATGAATCCGTTCCGGTCATTCCTTCCTTCTCCAGCCACGCTCTGTCACTCTGTACAATGAAATTTCACCCCTCTTCTAAGTACGAGAGCACAGCGAGCTGATCCGAGTGTGCGTGAGGCTCAGGAAGGCTGCTCTGGGCCACTGTGTTTGAGTCGAGTTACGTGATTTGGCCAGGAGTGAGGAGCCATTTTTGTGTTTCTAAGCATTTGTGTTTTTTTTTTGTCGATCAAAGAGTGCTCTGATACTGCTCTTTCACCGCCATTAGACATGTGAACTCAGGGGCTTTCAGATTGGGGTCAACCAGGGGCTGCAACGTGGTGCTGGAACATTTGAGAAAGTGTATTTTAAGGCCTGACGTGTTTGAATTTATTAAAAAAGTGGGTTTTGGAAATGTGTTTATTGTGATAAGAGATTGACACAAAAATCTGGGCTGAAATAATAATTAAAAAATTATATATGTATATATAATATTTAAAAAGTAATATGGTTCATATTTTCCAGATTTTTATATGTACGCATGCATATAAAAGTTGTAAAGGAAAAGCTGAATTTTCATCAGCTATTGTTCCAGTGTAAAATATAAAGATACAATTTTAAAAAATAAATAAATAAAATATGTATATAAGTATATATATATATATATATATATATATATATATATATATATATATATATATATATACTTTTTTATTTCAATATATATATATATATATATATATATATATATATATATATATATATATATATTGTATTCATTTATAAATTTCTTTCATTTTATTATTGTCTTCACTATCACTTTCGATCAATTGCAATAAAAAAAAATTCTAAAGTATTGAAAATTCCAAACAGACTTTTGAATAGTGTAAATTTCTGCTGAATTGAACATTACTTTCTTTACGGATCTAAAATTGCTAGCGAACAAGTAATATGCAGGTAATATTCTCCGATAATTGAATATGTTTGGCTTGGAGTTGATGAAATGAAATTCATCAACGTATACAAAGCATGCTATTTTTACATTTTCCAGGCTGTATTAGTGGCTCTGATGGCAGTCATGAACGCCCTTCCTCTTTGCAGCAGCATTGCGAAGGTTTCCGTCTGATTACTTGCTGGTGGCGTCCTCCTCTAAGGACAGTCATCAAACCTGCTCTGCCCTTGAGAGAAGTATAGCAGCTGAAACTGAGTATTTGATAGAGTCGGAGTGCGATACATATTTTTTTTCTCTGAAGTCTGCATTTGCATTTGTTTTGACAGGGGACAATGTGAGAGGAAGAGGGGGTGATATTTAAACGGTGCTGTTTTGCTGTCAGAGTCAAGGTAAATCTTCCGGCACAAGAGCCCAAATTAACTTCCCCTCAGGTGGATGGAGACAGCGGTGAGAATGAACTAGTTATTTTTTGTAGACAACATACAGCGGCGCATTTAAAGAAGTAGTTCACCAAAAATGACAATTCTGTCATCATTTACTCACCCTCAGGTAATTCTAAATCTATATGAATGTCTTTGTTCTGCCGAACGCAAAGGAAGACATTTTGAAGAAAGTTTGTATCCGGGCTGTTTTGGGTCACCATTGACTCCAACAGTATTTTTCACTTCCTATGGAAGTCAATGGTGACCAAAAACTGCCTGGTTACAAACGTACACAAAAATTCCCCCTTTGTGTTCGGCAGAATAAAGATATTCATATAGATGGAAATACTTAAGGGTGAGTACAAGATGACAGAATTAAAATTGAACTTTGAATGGATTCGTTTATGGCAGCATGCCGGTAGTTATTGTGCAGTTTCTTTTTTATTGCAAATTAACTGAGCGGAAATTTACAGATGCCCAACAAATAGGACGTGGATCGGATATGAGAGATAAAACCGAAAGATAAAAAAGTTACAGTGCTTTGATAGATTAGAGGTGCTATACGCGAAAAGGAAAACAATAGAAGAGTTATGAGGGGAATTCAGCATCGCGTCTTTGACCAGGACTCTTAACCCCGGCCTGCTCCAGCAGAACCAAGCGTGTTGTTTAGTTGCTTTGGATAAATCATCTCTGCCAAATGAGATGTAGCCACAGGTAACGTCCAATAAAAACCTGTATTGGTGTAGGAGGCTTCGGAAAAAGACAGAGAGTTGCTTGGGGGAGTTTTTTGGCAGATATGAATGAATAAGATCACAAAAAGAACCTCTAGAGGGAAACTTCAATAAGCAGAAACAAACAAAATCAAAGTGCCTGTGTAATTACAGTCAAGAAAGTCAGGAAGCTTTTAGGAGATCAGCGAACATCAATATACATGTCAACTTTTATCACTGCCTCGTGCAAGATTAGAGACAGAGAGATTATGCTCTGCTTTTATGGACTGTTTTCTCTGTTTAATACCACAGTTCACATAACATCTCCTGGTGTGTGTTTGTGTGTAGGTCAGGTTGCGCATACATTGTAGGATGAAATGTTCCTGCAGCGATGCTTAAACACGTGAAATAGAAATAGAAGAGACACGTGCCGAAATAATGTTTACGTTTTAATTTAATTAAAAATGTTAATTGCTGAAAGACGCTGTTTTACTTTGAAGGCAGGTTTAAAGGATATATAATTTAAGAAAAAAATGAACGCAAATCTGAAAATGTATTTACATCCTCAGGCCAAAAATGTAGATTTGTTTTTTTTCTGCATAAGATTTTGAGATTTGAAGAAATGCAGCATTGCATCACTTGCTTGCCAATGAATCGTTTGCAGTGAAAAATCATCACAATAATCCACAAGGAATCTACACGACTCCAGCGCATAAATTAACTTCTTGTGAAAAAAAAAAAAAAAAAAAATATATATATATATATATATATATATATATATATATATATATATATATATATATATATATATATATATATATATATATTTATTTTTTTTTACATTTATTTTAATTAATTTTATTTAATTTTATTTTTTTTTATTTTTTTCACTCATCTACGTTATGGACGGACAAAGGATGAGTAAATTCTCAGCACACGTTCAATTTAGAGGGACCTATTCCTTTAAAACGAAAGTCAATTTAGAGTCCTCACCATAACAGCTAAATCCATGTGAGATTTACAGCAGCCCTTTCTTTTTCTTTCGTCAGCAATGAATCCCAATGATAATATTTACAAACACTAGTCATTCTGAAGGATTTCTCTTGGCTGTTATTAGTCAGTCATGTGTGACTGTGCTGCTCTAGACGTTCGCGGGTGCGGGCGTTTTAGCGTGCATCCTTTTCAGAAACAGTGAATGTCTGTTAGAATGACTCCTCTAATCAAAATGTAATGCTGATGGTGGTTCTTACGGTTTTATGTATGACTAAACAGCTGTATTGTGTAGAATTTTCCAGGAAAGGAAAGGGGATGTATAGTCGCACTACCGTGCCCTTTATTTTAAACGTGGCTTAATTGCAATAATTGCAGGATTGCTTGATAATTGTCACTTCAGCACTTCCATTATGTACGGTCTATATATGGCCACATACACAGGGTTTTAGGAGTGAAAACTGCATTCATTTCTTTATTCAGTTCTTTTTAGCGTATCTGACAAAAATAAAACCACAAAATCTGTTTTTCACGAACCTGCATGTGGTTTGAAATCCAGTCAAAATTGGTTTTTGGAAATGTTCTCTGTCTGGTTGTTTGGGACCCGCTAGATAACTGTGTAACGGCACAGCCAAAGTGCAATAGTGTCTTCACAGCCTGTTTAAAAAAAGCATGGGTGTTTAAATATAGTTACATCTCAAACGCTAATGCTGTTTTAGGCGTTTCAATGCTGGTCATTAGAATCCATGCATACCACAGGCACAAGGTGAATGTTAAGCCAGAACAAGGTCTTCTGACCTCTCTGAACAAGAAAACGTCCTTCATCTCAGTAGAGAATAGCTTTTCTCAGTGACTCCTGTTCCTGTTGTACAGTTCTGCTCAGGTGTGACTTTCCCATTTTTCGCTTTAAGGGCTGGTTTGTAAAGCAGGATTTGGGCTTTTGTATTATACTTTATGAATATGTTAATTTTGCGACGATTTGCAACGGCGGTATTTTTGTGAATAGAATGAAACACAGGTATTTTTCTAAATTGAGATTCAGATTTTTTTGACGCATCATGATCAAAAAGAAGGTATCACAGTTTTTCTGTTAAAAATTAGGCGACACAACTGTTTTCAAAAATTGATAATAATAAGAAATGTCCCTTGAGCTCCAAATCAGTGTATTAGAATGACATCTGAATATAGACGTATATTTTGATTTGACTAGTTGGTTGTGGAATGCATAGTTGACCGTTGTGAGCCATTTCCATTACATCTGCACATCGTCTTCTGAGTTTATCAAATCAAGAGAGATTTCTAGTAAGTTTTCTAGTCATGTTGTTTGTTAATCTTTAATTGAACGTGTCTTTGTTAACAAAAAGAGTCATTCTCATTAAATGGTTCATGCTAGAACAAAGTTTGAGCTCATCTCCATAGATCAAAATAGATGTTTTTTTTTATTTAATGGCGTATTATCTTCACATACCTTTAATATTCATTGGCACTTGATATACACACTGCTGAAAGGTTCAGGGTCTCTTTTTCTCTGTAGTTCTGATTTTCTCGGTATTTCTTTTTATATATATATATATATATATTTCTCCCTTTCCCACAGTAATACAAATAACATATGTCAATTTTGTGGCTCTTTTTCATTCCCCCCAATCGTGCTTCTCTCTGCGGCACCATCAGATACAGATACTCTTTCATTTCCTGCTTGTTTATTTTTCATGAGAATTGGTGCTTTGGCACATTGGCTGTTTGACTGATGAGTTCACTCTGAACCGAATGAGACCTTAACTGGCCACTCTGTGCTTTCTCTTCGAAGACATTCATTGAAAGATCTCGTAAAGTTCTCACTATGTTTTGCCCCCCCCTGCGATGGGTGAACCCAAAGTCAAGCAATTCAGATCCATTTTCCCTCGGATCCACAGTATCAGCACTTCCAATGCTGTGTGTACAGGACACACAGATCTCTGGATAGGCGGTTTAAGAGCAAAGACTATGCTGGATTGCTTCCAGTAGAAAACAAACAGCATACATTGTTTTTAGTATTCAGCCAAGACCAAAGCCCATGTTCCCTTGACTCCTCTGCAATGCAAAAAAGTTTGCTTAATCATTTTGTTTTCCAGTAACTGCATCTAAACATGCTTAAAACCAATGGGATCTCATGAGAATGTAAAAACTGGTTTTATGTAAAAGATGCATTTGCTTACCTTCTCACTTACTTTTGAAACCTGCAATGCCGACGTATTTACAGCGTCTAAATGTACAAAAACATACGAACAGCTTTATAGACTTACAAATCAATCCTAATGAATATTGCGATTGTGCCATTAAGATGTTTTCAGTTGCATCTATTAAGTGATATTTACTTCATTATGTTCTGTCTGATTCTGCTGCCAACGTTAAACAAGACTACACTTTAAATGAAGTTTAAAATGAATAACATTTTATCAATCGTTCAAACATTACTTAACATGGAATATTTAGGCCTATTTGTTTGCCGTGGGGCACAAAAGGCATTTTCCGTCATTCTGACTGACAATAGACCCATAAAATACACTAAAATTAAACCTAATTGTGAAAGAAATTAATTTTATTTAATCCAAATGTTTAGAATCTATACGACTGTGAGGAATAGCCCCAAAAACCAAGCTTTTATTCAGCGATCTTCATCTCCATCCTCAGCAGCAACTGTAAGGATTAAAACCACGCTCATTATTGACTTAAAACATCTTTTTAAATGCTGTAATATTACTAAAATGGTAATTTGCGGTCTAATGCATGTTTAGGGATGTTTAGGTACATGGGTAATTTTTAAGCGTCTAAAAATGTCAATAGCTTATTGATAAAATCGCAAAAATGCATTGGTCTTAAAGATATAAAATGATATATTTCATGTTTTTAAGTAGCAAATTGTTACATGCAGTTGCTGTGTTTCAAACATTTTAATACATCCAAATGTTCTGAATTTACAAAAATGCATGTTTTCTGCTTGTAAACATTACGTACTAATATCTGCGTATAAACAATAAGACCAGGGAGACTTGGGAGTCAAAGTATCAATAATAAGAGTACCACTAAGCAAAAAGATGCACTCTGATTAGCTTTTACAATGACAGCTGCTGTAGTTTTTGCTGTGTGTGCCAGTCATGCTCATCTCTTATAGTTTGGGTGACCTTTAGTACTGTAAGGAGTGGAAACACAGTTCAGCAGTGGATTTAGAGTCTAATACTCTTACAGTCTTTATCTAGCCCAGTGCCAAAGATCTCAGCATCCGCTCTGCCACTTCTGGCATTCGGTGTTGTACGATTGAATGCTGTGAGTGTGCGTGTCATTAAAAGGCATTTACTAGTATTTCCAGGACGAATGAATGAGTGTCACCCAGGCCTGTCTCTCTTTCTCTCTGTCTTTTGCTTTGACAGCTCCTTCTGTTCTCTAGTTTTCTTCTATCCTTTGTCCAGCATCCCAGCATGCCTCTGTGCGCTCATGAATATGCATGTAAAAGCATTATTTGCATTATTTGCAACCGGAAGGGAAGAGCACACAAAAGGAAAAGACAGCAGCATGAGTGTGTGTGTGTGTGTGTGTGTGTGTGGAGTCTCCTAGATTCTTATTTCCCATATTCTGTAGCTCTAGGGCTACAGCTATATTTTTTTATGTTTTATATATATATATATACAAAACATGTTCTTTTAGGGTTTGTGTGTCGGTTTAGTGCTTGGTATTTTAAATTAGTCGGATGTTACTAGTCGTTATAATTAGCTAGTAGTTTAAAATGGGATCACTGGAATGTTTGGGAAAGAATTAATGCAAAAATCTGGATGTTCATGTGTTCAATTATTGAAACAATAGAAAGTGGCGACATTGAAGGTGCATATAGTAATGCGTTCTAAACATTACTGAAAGATGAGTAAGAAAAAGAGGAATGAAGATCTGTTTGTCTATTCTTCTAGCAGAGAGATGTTTTGTAGAGTTTTCTGTTGCTATTCTATTTATGCAGATGAAAAAAGGTTCAGCAAGTTTATGTTTGTGTGAAAGACTGAAAAGAAAAGATTGCGTTCCCCACAGACGGAAGATTTCTCTCTTTTTTTTAATGCTAAATGCTGCCGTCACTCAAACAGGCAACAATTAAGATGTGCAAAAAATTGTGTGCGTGCGTGGAGTTTTATTGCCGTCCATAAAATTCTTTATTTTGTTGAACTCCTGTCATTTAGTCAGGAAAGCGCACACCTCGTGAAAAGAAAACAAGTTAACTGGTTACGTCAGCGCTCTCTCGCTTTCTTTTCTCTCACACACACATGACAGTGTGCTTTTACGTCAAAGCGATGTTATAGCCGGTGTGTGCGGGTGGATGTCCAGTGTGTGTTTTGTTGAATGGACAGCTGTCAAGTTAAACGTGACTCTGCCTGACAGCCTCACTTCTAATTTTATGTTTACTCCCTTGGTCAATATCGTTAGAGCCTATATAGATTGTAGAGTGTAAAGTTCTTCATCCGATATACCGTTAAGTTTTTGTCCGAGGCGGGACTTTTATTTTGACAGCACCGAGAAAGGAAGGGACTGAAGACACAGTACACACATTCTCCATTTTTCGTTCTGTCTTATATGGATAGAAGTATATCTAATAATCAGATAGAACAGTTCAACAAATGTTTACAAAAAAAGTATTGCTTTAATATTATTAGTAATAGAAAAGCGAGCATTACTATATTTTCTCGTTTGCTTTCAGCATTCAGCAAATACGCATTTATATCATTTAAACAAATCTTGAATGACTACTAAATGTTCAAATTGGCTAAACTTGCAAATTTCGTGGTCTTGTGAAGTGTGTGTGTGTGTGTGTGTGTATCCTGATCGTGTGTTCTCTGTCCGTGTCAATTAAATTCTGACAGGAGCAGAGTTCAGCTTCACTGGAGACCCGCGATCAACAACCTTTAAACTCGAGATTTCAAATTATGCTGCTCTTTATGTGTATGTCCATGTTATTTTTAATGTGTGCTGTATGTAATGTGAGTGTTACTTTGGCTCAATTTGAAAAAATATCATTGCCAAAGCACGCAGACTATCCAGAATACTGAGTGCATTATATATTCATAGCATTTACTTCCTTTTTAGTTATAATTGTATTTAATATGTATCAAATATTTATTTGTGAAAAAAAAACTTTGCATTATATTACAGGTTTTAATTCATTGTCAAATTATTTCACATTTCTTCAAAATTGTATCAGGCATCAGGACTTTATATTTAGAGCTTTATATTAATCAAAAAATCCTAAAAAAACATTAATAAGAAACATTTTTTGAGCATTTTTTTTATTGTTTGCTATTATTTTGATGTATTTTGCATTAACACAATTAAAGATAGGACATTTACAGATTTATAAATACTTTAAATTAAATTATGAATCAGTGTTAATATTAATATTGTGAAATATGAAAAACATCTAAAATAATTCTTCCAGTGCTGTAACTCTTCAAAAGGATTTGCGGAGCTGTAGGTGCTACACAGCTAGAGTTAATTTACATGATGCAATTATTAAATTGGCGTTAATAATATTAAAAAATATGTGAATTTTATATATTATATATATATATATATATATATATATATATTTAATATATGCATGATATATTAAATATGGTAATAAAATTGCTAATGATGAGATTATACTGTGTGTTTGCTACATGGCACCTGTTATCATCTTTGTCTCAGTTGACTTTAGATCACCACACATGGATATAGATCTGTCTGTCTCTTTGTCTCTCTGTCAAAATCAGGATTCTGTTTCAAACCAGGTTTAAAAGGCAGCACCACACGTATACTAAAAATCTGTTTTTTTTATCTCCGTCGTTTAAAAGAGGTCCAAGCTCCCTGGCTGGATGTAAGGCGTATCTTTTATGTTCTTCCCCCGTATTCCCCTTTTTTTTTTCCCTTGCGCTCTACCTCCCTCCGTGCCTCTCTCTCTTCATGTTCTTACCTGCATGTCATGATGTGCCAGCTTTGTTTTAAACACAAAAAGAAAATAAGACTTGAAAAGGTTCACACAGGAAGAGAAAATTGCCTCGGAAAAGAAAAATAAAGACAGGTATGTGTCACGTTTCTCAATAAAGGCTGTCAGCCAGACAACTATCAAACTCTTTTCAGACCAGACAACAAAGAGGAGGGTTCGAGAGATTACAATAGAAGGTTAGCCTGACAAAAACACACACACACACACACGCAACACGTGATATGCTGCAATGCAACAGGAAAATGATAGAAAAAGGCAAATGGAGGAATGACAAGAGCAGTGACCCAGAACAACTTCCTGAATCACCCTAGTACTGCGTTCGGCCAGCAGGAGAGCTGAGCCAAGCTATTATGCAGAGGACACTATAAATTAATCAGAGGTTGAATTAAGTCGATGTGAACTAAAAGGCAAACATCTTAAAAGCCAAGTGGTATCTCTTTCCCTCCCGTGAAGTCTCGTTTTAGTGTCTATATTCTCTTTCGGCCTGCTGCTTGTGCAATTTTGAGGCCCAATTACTTAAATAAGGTTGTGGTGACGTGAAATTCAAAGGGTCTCCTGCAGACCTGCAATCCCATATGGTGAGATCTGTTTCCCAGAGCGCGCCTGCGGTCGGTGGTGTCGGCACTGATCCGTTTCGGATGTGCCAGCGGGAGCGGACGCGGCGGGATCCTGTTGCCTGGGCATTAATTGTCTTTGATACTTCAGCGTATCAATGTCATTAGTAGAGGGGACGTTGGAGTATTGTTAAAAACATCGTTTGCGAGGTGTAGACAGGCGAAGTGGAAGTAAGCAGTCATTTGGCCGACTCGTTTATCCAAAGCGCATGCCTCGTTCAAGGACAAAATAGTGATGTCTGATGTTTTGCTCTTAATGTTAGATGGTAGCCGTATTTTTACTTAGTTTCAGTGCTTAAGTGCATTTTTAGTGCTTTGTTAGAGACGTTTTTCTTGTACATCTCAATGCATTTTAATGTTTTTAAATTGACATTTTTCGTTTTATCGAGTTGGTTCTTTTCAGTGAACTGATACACAGTCAGTCGTCGCCCGAGCACCACCTTTCACCAGACCCCCAAAGAACATTGCATCCGTGACATTGCTGAGCAACATTAACGCTGAAACATGGCGAAAAGGTTAACTTTAACAGTCGAAGCCAGATCGGCCGAACTGTATGCTACTATGAGGTGTACCACATTTAACCATGTTTCAGCAGGCAAATATTTTTACAGCTACGTTATTATTCCAGCTACAATTAATCATAACAATGTCTGTACAATTACACATCCATATGTATAAATCGTCATTTAGTTGTTTTGCACATGCACACAGACATTATTTAATTCATTATTTTCTTGTAAAAAGTGTGCCAACTCTTTAATTTAACCACAGCTGTCGGCATTTTTTTTGTCTGGCATTTGCATCAGGTATGCGATCATATTTCCAATTTAGGCTGTATTACGTCGGTTCTGGCACCCAACATCACAACAAGGTGATATTTTAAGCTCCTTATTGTAGCCAAGTCTGTGCTGTTTAAATGGATCACCTCCAGTCTTCCTCTTTTTTGCATTCAGCTAGCGATTTTACTGGTCGCTCAGAAAACAACGAGCCAATCAAAAGGAGAGGCCAATGAAAATGAATTAAGGCCAAAATCTACCTGTTTTTGCCAGAGCTGCAAAAATATATTAAGGTAGCTTTTGTTACTTATACAAATATATATTCTTTAGGACACCTACACACCTACAAATAAAACTTCAGAAAGCTGTACAATATGGGACCTTTAATATTGTGATATTGGGAGATATTGGGAAAGATTTCTATTCAAAAGAATGCACAAAATCTCAAAAGTGTTTTCAACAGTAATGAGAAATGTTCCTTGAGCATCACGATATATATTTAGTCATTTTGTTGTTTTGCACACATGCACACAGACATTAACTCATTATTTTCTTGTAAAATGATGAATTGTTCTATGCTGTGATTCAAGAACACGATTTCCGTACCTCATTCACCAATTCCTGCTTTGGTTACATGCCCTTCTGTTGTGCCTTCATTGAAAGTAAGGAAGGGGACAGTAGAAAGGCAAAGAACTTCCAAAGTCACAGAACCAGACAATTATCAGCTTGGCAGGGGTCCGCCACAGCAATGACTAGATGGTATGCTTTGTTCTATAAAGCTGCGGCCACTCTTCTAGATCAAGAAAACCCTATCAGCAGTTAGGAGGTATAATAAGCACCTCTGTTCTCGAGTTCATGCTCTTAGACCACTCATCTCGCCTAGGTTCTCAACCACAAGAAGATCGAGGCAAATCCTCAATCACTGAAGAAAGAACGGATAGAGAAAAGAGAAAAAAACGGACAAGGTCAGAACACTAAACCTGTTAAAACAGACATGGAATGAGGGTTTATCCAGCATACGATCTGTCACATTAGTTCAGCTCACGCGGTGGAGATTGTGAGTCAGGATTCTGAGAAGTGACGCAACTTCTGTTCCTGTCATCGTCCTCCTCTGCAGTGACAGATGATTTCCAATACATATCCTTTCATTATCCACTGCATTTTTAGATAATAGCAGGTGTGGTCGTTTGTAACTTGAATGGTCGAAGTCATTCGTTCCAGTTATTTTAGCGGCATGAAAACAGCTGTTGACATTGCAAACAGTTTTTCATTTTAATTCATTAACGTGATCGTTCTAGTGCAAAAGATTTCTGCGCTTTTGATCCGTTTCAATAAAAGTCGTTGGGTTCCAGAGTCATTTTGGATACCAGTTAGGTTTACTGTATGGGCATAATGTTTCTTTTTTTATTTTCTCTCAAAAGAATATAACTATAAAATGACGTGAGGGTGAATAATGCAAAAAGTTTCACTTTTGGGTGAACTGTTCGTTCAAATCACTAGATTAGCACAAAACAGACATCGCTACATGGTTATGTAACATATAATTGATTTTGGGGTTTAATTTCCAGCTATATTTGACCGTTATCACAATTTTTATATTACACACACCATGATATTAGATTTTGGCGATACCACCCGCACTCTCTTATTAAATACCTGCCTCAGGTCAAAATATCTCAGTTGGTTAGGTCAGGAATAGCATTTGGCCTTTCCAAATGCTAAATTTGTTCTTCAAGCAGTGTGTATTTAGGATGTGGCATGGCCCATATTCTGTTCAGAGGGGACAGGTAAAAGTACAGCAAAAAGATGGTAAATACTACAGCTTCCTAGGGAGCTATTCTAAACTTAGTCGTTCCTCCAGAAGCTGACAATGGGCTCACGAGGCCTGGCACTATAAATTCTGTCAAAGCCAGAAAAATACAGGTACAAGTTTGGAGGGGGAAAGTCTTGTTGAAAAAGATTCTGTAAACTCCAAACTCCCAGGAGCGGGGGGTAGGATGAGGAAACGTTTCAAAACTCAGCTCAGATCCAGCAGGGCTGTCGCGGTGCATGAGAACACACACACACACACACTCGCCTTGCATGCACACTTTAAAGGACACAGACATATAGCCTCGCGTAGCATCGGCGCTCACGTCGCTTGGCAGGGGGTGTGTCCTGGAGGGCGTGTGGGCGGGAGCACATCTGTGACTGGCATTTGATGGACATCTGCGGTGTGCGTGCATGTCAGTGGCGTGGATTGATGGTACGTGGATGCCAGGACGCAGACTGCGAGAGAGGAATTAGCACGAAGAGGAGACGGGATCCCGCTGTCACTCTCTCGTCAAACACACGCTGGGCGTTGCTGCTAACTGAGAGAGAGAGAGAGACACAGAGAGAGAGAGAGAGAGAGAGAGAGAGAGAGAGAGAGAGAGAGAGAGAGAGAGAGAGAGAGAGAGAGAGAGAGAGAGAGAGAGAGAGAGAGAGAGAGAGAGAGAGAGAGAGAGAGAGAGAGACAGAGAGAGAGAGAGAGAGAGAGAGAGAGAGAGAGAGAGAGAGAGAGAGAGAGAGAGAGAGAGAGAGAGAGAGAGAGAGAGAGAGAGAGAGAGAGAGAGAGAGAGAGAGAGAGAGAGAGAGAGAGAGAGAGAGAGACACAGAGAGAGAGAGAGAGGAAGAGGAAACAGTGTTTTTGGCAAAACCATGGTAGCCATTTTCTTGAAAGCAGTCTTAAGCTATAATTCTGGGATATTATTTTTTTTACCAATATCATTTTTAGAATAAACCACTTGTTGAGGCTGAAAAAGAATGATCATTTTATGAGCGGGTTAGATGATAAGCATTGTGGTACCTGCACAATAGATTTCCCACATTTAAAAATTGACCTTATACAATTATCTAATAGCTGCTATTTGCTCCTTAATACATTGTGATTTGAATACTTCTTTGTACTGAAAGAATGAACCGCTTCCTCTAGTATGATAAAGAGTGCAAGGGGGTGCTAGGGAGCACGTTTTTTTTTCAGACGTTATATTGTATTTAGATGCAGCCATGTTGAGCTCAACAGAGGAAGGAAGAACAGAACAATAGTAAGGTGCTCTGATTATGTCGTGTTTTCAGACCCAAACACATGCGGTAGGAGTGTGGATGTATGTGTAATTTTAAATGAAAAGACAGAATGCATTTTTATTTATTTATTTATTCTTTTTACATTGTCCTTTGGAGACACAGATTTGTGGAACATTTCATGCATTCTGTTCATGTACAAAACATCATTTATATACAAATAAGTTATTGTATTTATTTTTTACCCATTCATGTTTATCAGTCTCAAAATTCAAGTGGAAAAAATAAATAAATAAATAATAATAAAAAAATTATATATATATATATATATATATATATATATATATATATATATATATATATATATATATATATATATATATATATATATGTATATATATATATATATATATATATATATATATATATATATATATATATATATATATATATATATATATATATATATATATATATATATATATATATATATATGCTTAGGATATATTGTTTATCATTTGAATTATATATGTGTATAAACTAATACATTTTTCAAGATTTATTATGAATAAAGTTTTATTTAAAAAATACATCTTTGTAACATTTTATTGTTCTCATTGAATAGATGTATTAATTTCTTTTAATTAAAAAAAAAATCTTATTGACCTTAAATTTATGAATAGTGGTGTATCTGTGACCACCTTTTTTTTAAACTCAAAGGGCAGTTTCCTCAGTACTGCTGTGTTGATGTTACTGTTATAGTTTCCTCTGAACATGAGCAGCAAAGAGGTGTTCGGAGGTATTTACAGAGGAGGTGAGAGTGCTGTTATCTGTCAACAGCATATTGGACAGATGTGTGTGTGTGTGTGTGTGTGTGTCAGAGTGAACAAACCACCTGTCTCCTTAACGAGCCCTGCGTTACAGCCGAGAGAAGCCCTCCTCCGCTCTCATGCAAATTCTCATGAGTTAGTTTGTTTGTGTGTTATGATATTCAAAAAGGTCAAAGCCTTGGATGACATTCATTTTTCCCCTGCGTGTGGCCACATCTCTTCACTTCAGCCCTCCTCCCGCTTTTTTCGCTCTTGTCTTTCTGTCCAATGCCTATTTTTTTTATTCCTTCACTACTTTCACACACAAAAACACAATAATAGGCGCGTTTCGTAGGGGCTGATGTAAAAAAGGGAAATATTGTAAATGCGAGACTCTTCATTTTTCTTAGGTGACGCTGTCTAACAGTGACATCGGCAAATAATTTGCTCATTTGCGGTTCTCCTTGACCACAGGACTGTGTTTGGTGCAGCGCTGAACTCTCCACCAACTTTCTCCTCCAGTTTCATCCATTCTCTCTGATTATTTCTTCTCTTCGCACTCCAGTTTATCCTCAGATGGGAGTCATCCACTCAGCAACAATGATTCCCTAATTGGTGTTAAAGTCCCCTGTAACTACTTTTTGCATAATAGAATGCATAATTATGCCTGTGCACTTCCTCTGAGGGCTAATCGTCTTGCTCTGAGCTGAGCTCTCCACCTCTCCTTGTTAGTGCCATCATTAACGCTGCTCGCTTTAAAATGCCGTCGTGTTTTCTCATTGACTAATCCTTGTCATAAAGTTGCAGAACAAACAGTTTGTTGGCCAGAAGAAGAGATGATGTTCAGCCATTTAGCACTTTAGTGCATGATAGGTAAAAGTAAATATTCGGCTTGTTAGCATTGCAAAATAAATAAAATCATGGGCAAAATTTGTACTAAATTTTTATTATTACTATTTATATGTTATTTAATATATATATATATATATATATATATATATATATATATATATATATATATATATATATATATATATATATATATATATAAATAATAATAAATAAGTATAAATATATACATCATTTTTTGGTGTGTTTTTATTATTATTATTATTTTGATTTTTTTTAAGTGTTAAGTTTTTAATTAGTTTGGTGTATTATTACTACCAGACTTCAGATAGGTGGTTGAGGCACGTTTAAGTCAGTTCTCAGTGAGCTGCCTTTAGTCAGGACACAAAAAGTGTTTTAGATCATCCACAGCGTGAAGTTTGCGCCATGCCTGAAATTAAAGATTTATATATACACAACTAAGCTGGCATATTGTAATATTACTGCTAATGGGAGTTCCCTACAGAGATCTTTGATTGGGACAGACACACACACTCACTCTGGAACATACATACAATTAAAAAGTAGAAGAATCACATGCACAACCAAACACACAGCGAAAGGGCCTTTGGGTCTGTCTGAATAGGGATCACCTGGTGGTTTGGAGATGAGAAACGGGAGTGTGGGTGTGAAGTTAATTTGATGGAAATTTATTTTCATTTACTGCAGGAAATGTGTTTCATGTGTACTTTTCCTATTTCATGCTTTTTTTTTTTTTTTTTCTTTTCACATGACTGGCAAAGAGGTTAATATGGTTCATTTTCCTTTTTCGGCAAACATTAATTTAGCTTTGCAGTAGTTCACAAATGAAACGGAAGTACAAGAAAAATACGCCGTTGGGGGGAAACATTAGATTTCTCAAGCAGAATTAAAAGCGAGCCTCAGTCCATGGGTGTCTGCCCACAGGAAGCTGACCCTGAATTCAAATTGAAAATGTTTTTTTTGTTCGCGTTTTCACGGTATGTAAACCACCGTTCGGAAGTTTGAGGGTCAGTAAAGGATGCATTAAATTTAACCCAAAAAAGAAAAAAAAAATCACTGAAAAAATTATAAAAATGAAAATTATAATATCATAATAATACTGAAAAAATGGTGGTGATATCCTGGTTTTCACACACACAAAAAAAAAAAAAAATATATATATATATATATATATATATATATATATATATATATATATATATATATATATAAAAATATAAAAAAATATATATATATATATTTTTTTTGTGTGTATATATATATATATATATATATATATATATATATATATATATATATATATATATATATATAAAATCACAGGAATGAAATAATATATTAAACTGTTACTATATTTTAAACAAATAAATAATATACAGCCTGCATTTCATAATTTCAATTCAGTTTCAGTTCAAAAACAACTGCATTATATAAAAAGTGATGTCTGAAACTGTTGTTTTAGGCTGCGTTGAGTTGACCCTGTAATAACTGCTTTAACAGTTTGAGCCGTTGCTTTAGAGGCATAAAGCTTTGGTGCTTAGGTGGGGTTTGCATTCCACACTTCTCCAAATCATTTCTCGTCTCCTCTCCACTTAGTCATTTAATAAAATGCTGTGTGTCTTTATGAAGACAGCTTATTTGTACAGCTTTTAACCGCCATCTGTACGGCAACATCAGGGTAATGGGCAGTATGTGAGGTGCATCTTTTTTTGGAAGCTTGCCTCTGATTGGTCGGATTCGCCTCTATTCAGGAGAGAGTAGTGAATGAGCGTGACTCTGTGAGTTTGTCTGAGCATAGAAGACGGCCATGCATAATTTAGGAGGGTAATGAATTCAGGATGACTGTGTGTGCTTGTGTCAAAATGATCGTGCTCTTAAGACGATGAAGACATCTCTAAATACTCCCCCTTGCCCCACTGGGAGGAACGGAGATGGACCGGCGACGACAATGTCTGTGTGTGTAAAGAGAGAGAAGGAAAGCGAGAAGGGGTACAGTTGGGGTATAGCTGTACTGTTATAAAGAAAATAAAGAAGAAAAAACATATATCTCTGACATCCTCTTTCTCTCTCTCCCTGAAGGATGAGTGATAAAGACCTGGCATCTCAGACCGGCTCCTGTGGCATTTGGAGCTGTCACAGCCAGCCAATAAGAATGCTCTGGAATAGGAGGTTGCCACAGGGACCATGAGGGTTGCCAAGGCGCCTCTCAGAGCTCCTGTCCTGCTCCTGTCACTCAAACGCTGGTCCAGACAGGGGTTTGAGGCTCAGGGACACTTTTACACTGGGCTGCTCCTGTCATTCTCGTCCCCGTGTTGGCACTAGGCAGCCGATGGGCCTGGTTATGTAGCTCTGCTCTTTAAATCCATATGTATCAGCATCATCAGATCAACACAATAGCTGCGTGCCAAAACCTAGAGACCAACTTGCTGCCCGTTGCCTCCATAGCCAGC
This sequence comes from Puntigrus tetrazona, assembly GCF_018831695.1. Classification (NCBI taxonomy): domain Eukaryota; kingdom Metazoa; phylum Chordata; class Actinopteri; order Cypriniformes; family Cyprinidae; genus Puntigrus; species Puntigrus tetrazona. Next base: position 5,254,334 of record NC_056703.1, on the reverse strand, counting down.
GTCCTAACCACCAAGTTGACCGATTTGGAGTTAGGTATCAGGGAAGATTGGGTCCTGATTCTGAACCATTTAGCTCGATCTTCCGTTTCGATGAAGCATAAAAGATATCCGCCAGTGGTGTAAATAATACAGTGCAGACTGTTAACTCGTCTTTTTGAACAGTTCATTAACATAAACAGCTCATAAGAGCAATTTAAGGAATTATGTCTGCCTTTAAATCACTAAACTGATTCTTTTTCTTATGAATGGGAATATGTTGGCCTCACTCTGCTTTATCGCTGCATGTTGAGATGGGGAAAAATGAATTTGAATATCTATTTGGAAAGCATGAATATTTCTAGAATGATTGGGGTGATTTTGTGAGAGAGTGCTTCTGCGTAGAATAAAAATGAGTTGAGAAGTAGACTTAAAAAGTAGTTTTTTTACTCTGGAGACTTTTTAAATGGAGAAACATGCTTTTAGAGCCGAACAATTTAAGAAAAATGTTGGATGTTAAAAGTAAAAAAAACATATATATATATAAAATAATAATGTTGATAATAAGAATTGAAATTCATATTAAATTAATTATTATATTAAGAAATAAATTGTAAATGTGGTATTTAATGAAAATATTTTATTTTATAGCAAAAGCTAATGGTGCTCGCAATACAAAGCACAAATACTAGGTGAAATAATCCATTTTAAAATGCACTGAACTTTTTTATTTTAATCAGCACCTTACCGAAACGAAATGTTTTGTAATAGATTTATTCACCAAGCTTATTGCAGTGCATTATGGGATTGCCTTTTTTGTAAAGCATACAACGCTTTCCATTTTTGCCTTAGAAGACGTTATAATAAGTAGGTTGCCTTTTCGGAAACACTCAGGCAAGTACTTGTGTTCCTCAGAAGTGCCACCTCTGTAGGCAGCTGACTAGGTTTCGGAAAAGAGAAAACATCAGCTGCTAGACACCATTATGCAGAAAAACTCAGGTTGGTAATATGTGTGATTCACTGTTCGATTGTGTCTCACTGTTTGCTGTGTTCATGCAGTCCGTCCTCATCGTCGGTGCACTATTCTCTATCACACACTCGCACACATGCAATGACATGGCTGTTTGTTTTTTGGCGCAAAGGTTGGGCCGCCCTTTACGCCACGATCTGCAAACTCATCTCCAAACCGACACGTTGCCAGACAAACCCTGCTAATCCACCTGTGTAATCCACCATGTGTGTTTGTTCGTGTGTGAGCGTTTAGTCTCGGGATAGGGGATTGATTTAGAAGGGTAAACTCCCTGATCTGAGTCCCCAGTTAATTAAATGCCAATTGGATTGGCCTGCAGACCCGAATGCTTCCTGTGCGCTGTCCACTCTTACACGCACACACACACAAATACATGACCTTTCTTGCTGTTATGCTCCCCACCGCAGTGCTTTTCCATTGTGGTCTTGAGAACCCAAAATATCAATTGGCAGCACCACCATGTTTGTATTTTCTGGTAAATTATGCAGCGACGGTCGGTTTTGTTCTTTAGTAATGCAGCTTTACTATGGCCCTGATTGTAATGATAATACGACACGCCATGTGACTGTATTAGAAACCATGTGATCACTGGCCTGAGATATATTACGTTAACATTTATTCATTTGGCTGACACCCCCCCCGGAGCATCCTGGTGCTTTGTTCAAGGACGAATGGAGGATGATTCAACAGTTTTTCGAGTTTTTTGAACCTACAGCCTTTTAGTTACCAACTCTGATCTCCCCTAAGTTGATGATAGGAACATTTAGAATCAGATTTTATTAATTACATAACTTTATACATATGCTAATGCTTGTTTAAGCATGCTCGAAAAGATAAAAACTTACACAATAGCCGAATAGTTACGTAAGGGTAGGGCAGCAGCTGTGTTTTGACTTCATGGAAGCGGGCTGTTTTACCCAGATGTTCCTGTTCTCAAAAGATCCCAAAACAAGAGGTTTAACAGAAAAACATGCTCCTTTTGAGGAGAGCGGTTTGTTTATAGAATGTTTGGAAATGACTCTGATTTCAGGTTTTTATTGATTATTATTGATTCCGAATACATTTTCTTGATTCCTTAAGAAAGATAGGAGATAGGAGTTCACACAAAAATAAACATTTTAATTTACTCAGCCTGTTTCTTTATCGGAGCAGATTTCACTGATGGATCTTCTGCAGTGAATGGGTGCCGTCAGAATCCAAACAGCTGATAAAAACATTACAGGAATCTTCAAGTAATCCACAGAACTCCAGTCCATCGAGTGAAAAGTTGTGTTTGCAAGAAACAAATCCATCATTAAGATGTTTTTAAATGTTCAAACTATTGCTTATGGATAAAATAAGTCTGCGGCATTGCTTTTTCCAGGGAAAAAGTCATATATTCTGAATCAGGATAGAAATATGCATGGCTTAGACAGTTCTAAACAAATATGTTGGTGGATTTTGATGTGAGTGGACTACAGGGAATGGACTTTTTTGCTCTAGGAAGTGTTCTTATGGATAATAGAGACTTACATTTCCAGAAGTGAAAAGTAAATGCCTTGATGTTGGATTACGAATGAACGACACATTGATTGACTGGATTTGTGTGGATTACTAGTGGATTATTGTGATGTTTTTATCAGCTCAGGTGAAAAAACGAACTCTTCTAAGTAGGCCTGAAACAACTTATCGGTACATTCTCATTATCGATTATTTGGGTCTGCCCACAGTTCACGTCTAACTTCAGCCAAACTGCAGCACTGAGTCAAATCACAGCACGGAAAACGCCTTTCTATAGACAAAATGCATCTAAAAATAGTGAAGGAAACCAAACGAAATGCTGCGGGAGAAGGACCTGACAACACAGAGAGGAGACAAGTTAATACTCAGCGCAAAAACATGAATTGTGCTGAAATATTTGTCGTTGAACGTAAAATTAAGATTTAAAAATCAACATGTAGTGCACATATTTTATGAGTGGGATACAGCGACTCTTTTACAGGATAAAGAAATTTGTTTATATTCGTCTTTGTTACATTTATTATTATTTACATTTTTAATGTATAGATTTAAACTATATTCACTGTAAAGTGCTTAACATATTTATTCAAACAGATTTACTTATTAACAAATGATGTTTTTACCTTAGTGAATTGGTTAGTTCTCCAATATGCATGAGCTCTCTGTTATTTCTCATGCTATAATGTAATTATTGCTGAATCTATGAAAAACAGGCAGAAAAACACTTTTTTTTTTTCAGATACCCAATTACAGTCAAAAAGTACTTTCCTTAACAATGCAAGCCGTAATAAAGGCCATTTTTATTATGTAAATAAATACTAGCCTACTTAGTTTTTTCCCAGTAAATGGCAATAACATTTTTTTTTGACAGATTTTTTAAATATTCATGTTTTCTCTTTATTATGACAGATGGTCTAATAAATTGTAAAGCACTGTTTTCAGTGCGGTTGACCTGAAGGACATTGGGCGGGATGTGAAAATATTTATTTTTTTGTCAATAATTTGATTAATCAAACAATAATCTGCCAACTAATCGATTATTAAGATATTATTTCGTCTCGATTGGCTTGAGGGTTAGTTATAAATCGTCATCTTCTCATTTTTGGGTCAACTGTTCCACTCAACGATGCAAAAAGTCTTATCTGCATCATTATGATTGATATTATGAATCAAAATTGATGACGCTTTGATCGTATGATTCATTGACTTCCACACTTAGGTGGGCACCTCCTGGTGTCGTAATGATGTAACCTGCAGTAAGAACAACTAAATACATCAGTAAATGAGTCTTCTTGTTGAGCAGAATCAAACGATTCGAGTCCCTGGAATAAACCAGAATCCTCACAGCTACTTAATAAGTCTCTTCTGGGATGTGTGGTAGTTTGATAATCAAGATAAGCTCTTAGTCATTTCACACCGAACATTAGAAGTTGACTCTATCCCCCAGTGCCTCGAGAAGCGTGGAATCAATCCTTTGTTGAAATAAAGAACGCATGCAGCTCAATGGCTAATCCACATATATTGTAGTGAACGAGTAGTTGCATTTATATACTTATCAAGGTCATTTCACAATAAGAGTACGACACCGAGCCATATATATAAGCTTGTAACTGACATACAGTTACTCTTGTGTGAATGAACTACTTTTATATTCTACATATTTCTACAGTTTGGTGCGTGACGATGTATTTAGATGGTGGCTCTAATGGATTTATTGATTTTGTTCTACGTTTTGTTAGTTACGGTTTATTTTAGTCAGTTGTGTACATGCTCCAGTTGAGTTGCCATCCTGTTTTTTTACTGCTTGGAAGAAAGACGGTTTATTGTTGCATTCCTCCTTTAAATCATAGATACAGAAGCGTAATTAATTATGCGGAGAACAGACAGAGCAGGGTCATACGTTTACTTCTAATGAATCTCTGTCTCTGGGCATTAAAGGTCATGTTCTTCTACCCCAGCAACCTGTTTACATCACAAATATGAGGTGGCTTGGCAACGTAAATCTGATTCGGGAACTGAGGATGTTTCTGGGTTAGAAAAAGAGTAATATACCGTAATTTGTAATGTCGTTTGTTGTTCAGGTATAATGTCTCATCTTTATCACATCAAGCTGCACATGCGTTTCTTTTACTTTATTTGCGTCTCCACGTTGGTTGTTTTAGCACAGCTTATAACCTTAAGATAAAAGAAGCCAAACCTAGAAAAAAGAAATGATCATACAGTCATTTTTTTCTTGTTTGCATTTAGATTTGAAAATACTTCCAGCCAAAGCACTGACAGCAGACTGAGAAATAGTAATGCCAGACCTTGAAAATAAAGTGAGAGGGCAAATGAGGAAATCTGGCAGTGTTGTAAAAGTTAGGAAATCTCACCTCTGATGTTTCCAAGGACATCGAAAGGCAGATATAGTGTGTGTGTGTGTGTGTGTGTGTGTGTGTGTGTGTTAATAAAGTCTGCAGTTTCTTGCCAAAGTGAGGAATAGATGAGTCAGCAGACAAGTACAGAGGACAGAGGTGTATCAATAAAAAATGCACATATTCTCATCCACATATCACTACTGTGTATAGCAACTTGTACTGTATACTTTCTAAAGTACATAAATGTACACTCCTGTTGTTCAATATGCGTTAGCTAACTACCGTACGAGCCGTTTTATTCCACAGAGCTGTACTAACACTTTGTAAAACTCTTTGAAAAAGTGTGATATACACCCCCGTGTGGCTGCTTTCCTAAATTTGGATGTAGAATTAACACTAAATATTAATGTGAGTCATCTGCTAGGGATTTTATACCAGGTAGTAGCTGATTATTTATTAAACAGGTAATATGTCACCGTTAATGGTCTGCATTTTCTAAATGAAAAACAAAAATGTGTGTTTGAGCATAATTTGTATGAAGTTAAGTGAATACGTTTACGAGCGTGTTGTTTAGGGTGTTCAAATCCTGTGCTCTTGATTTCCTTAGAGTCCAGTATGGGGAAGGCATTAATTTCATGGTGGTGAAGCCCAGTAATCTGGCAGCGTGGGAAATCAAGCAAGAAGTAGTGCCTGGCTCCTCCTCCCTGTCCATGTTCTGCCAAAGGAAGGCCAGCTCCACCACCGAGAAGTAAGTACCGTTATAATGTCGTTCGCTGCTTGCTCCACCAGGTCAAGTTTTTTTTACTGTGTATTTCAGTTTGGTGTTAACAGTTCAGATGCAGACGAACCGTGTTGTGCAGTTTTGTTCTCATTAGTGAAATAATTTTTTCTGTTAAACATTTAAATCAATAAATTATGTATGCTCTTAGCATGCTTAAAATGATCTTTGATAAATGGAAATCATAATTGTATAATAATATTATGGGTAAAAAATATTGCAGCAGTAATGAAATTAATTATTGAGGGAAAACATCTAAAATATTGGTACGAAAAATACAATAAAATTTATTAATATTATATATATATATATATATATATATATATATATATATATATATATATATATATATATATATATATATTTTTTATTTATTATTTTTTTCTGAATATAAAAATTAATAATAAAGTGTGATAATACAATATGAAAAGGGAGTACTAGCTACGAATACAATCAATTTGCAGTAAACTTTGAAATAAAATGCTAATATTGACTTTTTTTATTTAAATATGAGTTTGAAACATTTTCAAAATTGAAATCAGCAAGCTATTATTTTGGCGGGTTGCCAGGAAGTAAGTAGTTTGTTGTCTGAAGAGCGTAAGTGAATGAAATGTCACCGTTTTGCATTGAAAAGGTAGCCTATATTTATGTTTTCAGTTTGAATAGAAAGGCTATACAGTATGATCTAAAAAAAGGTAATTGTGCATGTCGGCCATGTCAATACGCAATGTATGGAAATGCAACGCGTGAGAATTCAAAGAGAAATGTAAAAGTTTCACAGTATTTAGAAGGCCTCATTGTTTTTTCCGTCCTGTGAGCTTTTTCCGGTCCGTACGGTAAGGTCGGATTGTGGAAGAGCATTGTAGGAGAAATGATTAGCTTCTCGGCTTCTTAATCTAGGCTCCTATTTCGGTTTCTGCCACTCACCGGCTCTATTTCTTCCTTTGAGGAGAGAAAACTCCAGAGTGTAACAAATTCCACCTGAGTGCTTTTTAATCACCGCACACACTCTTTGATTGATTAGGCCTCACGAGTCCTCCTCCGTGGATTTCCAGCTCCTCTGCTTTCTCGGCCATTCAGCGAATCGCCTGCGTCTCCTCAGCCCCGCTGTCCTCCTCTTGTGCAAATGAGCTCCTCGCAGTCCCTCTTGCCTTCCCGTAGCAGTCACCCTGATGACGGCGGCGGCGTTAGCGCCGCTCTAGGTTAGCTCCCCAGACAGCGCGAGGAGATGGGTTAGGAGAGAGGAACGCCGGAATGGGAATTCTAATAGACGTTTCGGCGATTTATGGGAGTCCGTCCTGATATCCAAAGCATGTAGAAATCTCCCAACGGCATGCGGAGTGAGAAATTTACGACCCGAGCGTCACCCTAAAGCTGTCATCGTTGCCGGTAATTGCTCGGCTCTCGTACTCATGTGGTTTTTATACGGTGGGGAAAATTGGTTCCTGCACTTAAATGCTTCTCTGATTCAGTTGTTGCTGTGAGTCACACGCCGACAGGAGAGATGGAGGGAGAGAAGATGAATAATAGGAGAAAAAAAGAGATGCTTTATTGGTTTATTCTGATCACAAATATCTGGCGCACAAGCGCAACGCCTTAGTGAGAAGCAAAGAGACTGTTGACTCCTTCCCTTTATATCCCACTCTTCGGTGGCATAATCCATGAGTAGGGTACATGACTTTTTTTTTTTTTAAAGCCTTAGAGCCACAGATGCTATGTGTTGCTGTTGTTGTGAGAACTATAGGTATGTTAGATTATATATTACGCCGTTATAGAAAAATTTGCTATTCTAAATGTGTCTGCAAGAAGGGAGTATTTTTTTTAAATACTATTTTAATTTTTTGTTCTTGTTCATTTTTTTTTTATTTTAGTTTTTTATCTTGTCAGCATTTTATATCAAGTTTTAACAGATTTTTTTAAAATTGTTATACACACGCACGCACACACACACACACATACATATAAACATGAATTAATAATAGCGATAATAACAATTACACCAAATAAGCAAAAAAGTAAAGCGTGATAATACTATATAAAAAGGGAGTATTAAGTTCATATATTTTATTCATTTTTATAACCGTAATGTACCATTTGAAAATTTAGAAGAAAGATAAAAAAAAATGGAAAAAAGAAAATAATTCTCTTTTTCAGCAAGGATACATTTATAATGTTATAAATTATTTCTGTTTCAAACAACTTCTAAAAGGTCTTCTGAACTGAAGAATCTTAAAAAAACCTCTTTCTGTTTCCACATAAATATTAGGTCAAATAATTAGCTCTTTCAAACATTTAACCAAAACAAAGGTTTTTGTTTATGTAATATGTACATGCGTAATGTGTATAGTTAATATGTATATATAAATAGACACAAATACAGTTTATATATTGAAAATATTTACATTTTACATGCACATATTTCTATAATATCTATATAAACATATTTAATACACAAATATTAAACTGTCTTATATATTTAGCTAATAAATATACACAGTGCACACACTCACACACATATATTAAGCAAACCAAAAAAAATGTGGACGCGATTAATCAAAATAATATAAAGGTAGTAAATAATAATAATTAAGAACCAAATCAGAATGAATTCTGAAGGATCACGTGACACTGAAGTAATAACTAGTGAAAATGTAACTTTGAATCTGTACTCGTTTCATAGAGATGGTCCACTGCTTTGAAAGCTTTCCTCCGTCCCTCATCTTTTCAGAGTTAGTTAAGCCATTAGATCCTTCGTGCCATCCGTCACACTCCTCCCTTCCCGTGTTGTCGACTGCGTTTCCGCAGAATGTCGAAATAGCTTTGGATGTTTGCGGCGGGTGACCTTGGGGTCAGGCGTTATCAGTCCAACTGTTAGAACTCCAAGACGTCTAAACAGGGAGAGAGCGAGAGGGAAGCAAGAAAGAGGAGAGAAGACTCACGCTCACCGTATTGATTTACTGCCACACACAAGCAGGCAGAATGTATTTCCCGAGCCATAGCTAATGAAAATACGGGGAAATAAAATTAGAGAAGTCTATGGGTCATTGAGAGCAGAGATGGAGAGAGAGAGAGAGAGCAGCGCAGAACAGCAGACACTCACACGCTGGGTTTTGGCCTAAATATGTTAATGTGAGTAAATGCGATAATCAAAACACAAATACTTCCTCAGTCACTTAAAGCAGTGGTTCGCTCACTTGCGTATTCCAAAGTGATTTCTGTCTTGCGCCGAACACAAAAGAAGTGCAGCAGAATTTTACAAAGAAAGTGAATGGCTGACACTTTAAAGCTCCGGATGTGACACAAAAAAGCACCATAATAAGATTGTCAAGCTTTAGAAAAATTGGAATCGGGGCTGTCAATAAATTAAACACTCATTAAAATGACAGCTCTGCTTGAAAAATAGCACACGAGCCATATGGACTACTTTTAAGATATTTTATGACAGCGATTTTTCCACAAAAACGCCCCCACGACACCAACTCTTTGTGATCTGCTATGTAAAGGTTGAGGAATCTTTTTTACTTAAACTTTCTACCCCATAAAATATTTTACAACTCGACATAACTGCAAACTCTATATTCATTATGATTATGCCCGTGGAGTTTTCATATTATATTTTTAATGCATTTTTTTTTTCAATAGTTTTTTTTTCAAGATTGTTGTTGCTGGAGGTAACAGGAAGATAAGGGGAAAAATACTCGCCGGTTTTAATTGGTTGTCATTAATTACTCATTTATTTTCAAACCCATAAGACCTTCGTTCGTCTTCAGACCACAAATAAAGACATTTTTGATGAAATCGGAGAGCCATCTGACCCTCCGTAGACACATTTTTCTATTTTCATATTCTCCCCAACACTAAAGTTGAGCCACTGATGTCTTGCTGATGTTTTTACTACGTTTTCTGGATCTGGGATCATTTCAGTTGCGTCGCTTGTGTCTGAAGGGTCAGGTGGCTCTCTGATTTCATCACAAATATCTTTATTTGTGTTCCGAAGATGAACGAAGGTCTTATGGGTTTGGAACGACACGAGGATGAGTAATTATTGAGATCATTTTCATTTTGGGGTGAACTAACCCTTTAACGTAACAGTTTGTGCTCTTCACGTTTTGCTTGACCTTTTGGAGTTTCGCAGACTCTCTTTCTTTCTTTTCAGCATAAATCGAGTTCAACAATCCCTCAAACATCGCATAGATAATGGATAGATACACAGACAGACAGGCAGACAGCGCCGCTTTGGAATCCATTTCAATTTTCTTTTATTTCCTTTCTCTTTCTCGCTTGATAGTTCCTTCCTTTCACACGTAAGTGCTGAAGCAGCTGTGGTAAACCGCGGGGCGGTGAGCCGGTCAGTCTAGGCCACGTAACACATGACTAATGCATCACGTTTATAAAAACTCAATGTATTTATACGCTGAAGGCTACAGTCTGAGGGGGAGAGCGAGAGAGAGGAACGAGGTTAATAGGACAGGGGCAACAGGACAGGCGAGTGGCTAGTGATTCTGTGTGTGAGTGTCTGAGAGAGAGAGAGAAAGACTGAGGTAATGGCTTGTATACCGGAGCGCTCCACTGAAGCATAATGCTGAGGAACGGGTAACCCATGACCCCCGAGAAGTTTACAGCTACATCTCAATGCACACCAGCCTAATGCTTTCAGACACAAGTCTAAAGCCGCTCACATAGCGCGGGGAATTAGTTGCACTCTTTTGAAGTTTTCTTCTTTTGAGCGTTTGCTGTACAACACGATGGGCGCCACTTCTGCAGAGAAAAACGTCTGAGGAACACTTCACCTTTAGCCTTTCAGTGCCGTTACGAGCATAAATAAGGCCGCGCATTGTATGCTTTGTTTGATACCCGATGTCTTTCGTGTAAATGTTTTTGCTAAACGATTCTCACAAATAAAAATGGCAAGTGATGACTTCGAGGAGGATCGCAGAAAAGGCTTAGTATACCAATAGTAAATAGTAAAACCAAAAGCGTAATAAAATGTTTATGGTTTTCATTTAGGTAATTTGATTATCGTTGACCATCTGCCACTGTGCGAGCGATTCTGAATCCAGAACAGCCCTGCTGTGTGTTTATAAAGTCCGTCCGTAGTGTTACTCTGGTCATAAATTGCTCTTTGAAACGCTTTACAGCTCTCCAGGGTTAAATCACCAATTGTCCTGGTAGATTTGTGAGCGTGAGCGTGAGTAGAAGAGAGATGAAACATTAGGAAAGGCCCTGGGAGAACTAACACTGACTTACAACTTACACTAGCGGTCTGCGTGTGTCTGTGAGCTGTGTACCGTTTAATATTTTACTACAAAATAGCTCCGCAGAGAACAGTGCACAGTGAGGCTTACAGACACAAAGAAAGAATAAATAATCTTACACGCGGTACGATGTGCATTCAGAGACCCGGAGCTCATTCAGACACACGCGTACTCTATAATAGCGTGCTTTAAGAATGAAGCTGCATCCTAGTTTAATTTAATATACAGTATGTGTGCGAAATATGAAGCAGTGTGCTCCATTTTCTCAGCACACTGGATATAGGTGATATCAAAGGTAACTGCTAGAAGGATAGTGGCACATTCATATTTATCTTAATTGCAGTTTCTTGGTGTATGCAGGAATTACACATTTTTCTTTATTCAGACGAGACTTATTAACTTGATCAGCATAATATTTGCAATGTTACCAAAAATGTTGTCTTTCAAACTTTTTTATTTATCAAAGAATCCTGAAAATGTATCATTTTCTACCTAAAACCGTTTCTACGGTTTTTAACAGTTTCTTGGGTACAGAATGGGCATATATAAAGACAGCTGTATTATTAATATTTCACAATGTCACTGTATTTTGTAGCAAGTAAATGCAGCCTTGGAGTGCATAGGAAACCCGTAAAATCACAGAAAAAAACAACTTTTGATTGGAAGCGCACACGTAATTTTTTGAAAGAAGTTTAAAGACCTAAATTCTGATGCTAGCGCACGCTCGTATGTCATTTCCTATGATCGTAAAGTGCATAGTATAGATATGCAGCCTGTTTTTTAGGTTATTTAATTAGTATTTGTGTCCGGGGGGGGGGATTCGTGTGGTTTTATTCTTAGGCCACGGATGTGCAGGAGCGTGACAATCCCTGCAGGAGTGTGGCCGCAGATGTGTCTTCAGAACTGAAGCTGCTGAGGGGCCTGTTTGTCTTATTTGTGTGTATGCATGTGTTTGCTCACGGGCTACATGTGAACACAGGTGCGTCTTTTTTTTTCAATCCTGCTCTTTATTAAGGACAAAGAAAGAAATACCTCTGGGCCTCCCTTCAGCACCACCTCACACAGACACATACACACAGAGCGTTTGAGCCGCAAACTTCTGAAGCGCATCACCTCACTCCACTAATTTTCTCCTAAAGTACCTTTTCTTGGATGAGCGCAAGTAAACAGCGGCTAATTTCTTCACCGCCCCTGAGATTTCACTTTTATACGTGGCTGATTTCAGATGTGAATACCCTGAGGAAAAGCTTTAATAGATTACACAAAGAAAACTCCCTCGCATCCTTTAGACCAAAACCGTAGATGGTGGGAAGATGAACCAACCGAGCTCTTTAAAGTTTAAGGGGGCGTTTTATTATCCTAACTAAATATATATAGAATATACACATGCAATTGGAGAAGTTACATTAAAAATGGTACGTTACTCTACTGTACTTTACACAGTAAACATGAGAATAAAGCAGAAAACAACACAAATGCAGGGCAGTATTAGAATTGCAGCGGCGTATGATTTGTGGGCTAGATCTAAGGATAAAAATCACTTGAGTTGCTGTAAAAATCTGTCTCCGCTGGAGTGGTGGTTTAAGACCCCTGTAATATATGAATTATTTGACCAGTGGGCAATTTCTGAAAGCAGCATGTCCATGGCTCCTGTTTTGACAAATCCTGCTCAGTTTTGCCAGCTCTAAAGCCTGAGACAAATCTACTGGAGAGCTGGAAAATGTGTGCCCGAGCCCGAGTCATGAACAAACTCTCAAGCATAATTCCTAAAATTACTGTTCCTGTATTGCATATGTATCCTGCTTATCCCATTTTAAGCTGAGAGGTCTTACTTACACAGACCTGTTCAAGCCCTTCTGCACACGAAAATAACTAAATAAACTTGACTTTCTCATTCGGGAGCACGTATTGTATAGATTCCGGTTAGTCAGATATTAATATGATTAAAAGAACTTTCATTTAAAATTTAAAGTCTATCATCATTTACTTACCTTCATGCAATTATAAAGCTGGTTTTTCCCATGAAATACAAAATACAGAAAGCTGATGCAATGCTAATGAACTTGAATGGAAATGAATGCTATTGAGATACGCCGATGCCACAACCCAAGTGCAGTTTATTTATAATGTGCACTCCAAACATAATCCAAGACTTGACTTGACATGGCTTGACTTAAACAGACTAGACTTGACATAACAGACTTGGCATGAAACAGACTTGAAACAGACTTGACGTGGCATGAAACTAGACTCGAGGCATGAAACAAACTAGACAGACAGCAGGTAACAACATTGATATACAATAAGATACAATGGGAACAACTTATAGCAAACAATGACAGGAAACAAATCTATGAGAACAAAGACACATGGCCGGGACAACATATCCTGGGACATGACGCATAAACCCAAGTGTGATACTGAAACCATGACGAAAACATGAACATGACACAAAACCCAAACATAGGCGTGAAACGCGAAAAAACACTTTTTTAAAATTACATATGAAAAAAATGCTATCCATTACACAAATGTAGCATAGCAATAAGCTTAATGTGATTAAACCTACATACTGTACTGTAATGTTCACGGTTAAGAATATCTGCGTTCTATTTCAATATTTTTTATACGAGTTAAAAACGAGTGCTTCTTCATAGCTGACATCACACAAAAAAAAAAAAACATTCTGCGGCGCCAAAGTCAATCTGGCTTCTTCTTTTATCTTCCGGCGCACACCACCCAGGTAGTCTGAAACATCCAACAGCGTTAAATACAGGATGTAAATGGACTTCGGTGTGTCTCAGAAGCATGCCGTATTATACTCCCTTCACTCCAGTTATACTTGGAGGTATTCAGGGACACACATGATGCACTGTTTTTCCGATGCATGCTGGACAGCACCTGTGTACCCACCCCTTGATGAAATCCAATCGCAAGTAGTCACTGGAGACTGCACGTTGAGATCAGGTGTAAACAGTAATTTGTCTCGGCTGACCACTTGTGATTGGATCACCGGAGACAGATGTTAACACAAGAAAAAAAAAGCCGTGTGTGTGTTTAAACATGGCCTCCCTTTTCTGTTCTGTTTGAAGTTCAGTGTAGTTGAATGAGTTTAATGGAGGAGAAATCAGAGCAGGTAAAGGATATTACTCCTGTGTTCATAACATTATAGAACTAATTAGTATTATAAATGCCTCTTGCAGTCTCAAAGGAAAAAAAAAAGAAAAAAAGGCACCGTCCGCGTGAGTTTTTTCTCTTCTTGTTAGACAAGGACCTGCAGATACTGTATGATTACAGATGAGCCTTGTTTTTCTAAAGCGTAAAACTGGAAGTAACCGCTTTAGTGGAAACTTTCACTCTTTCCCTAGATCTCTCTCTCAGTATGTGTGCGTGATTAAGCCACCGATCTCATTCTACAGTATTTCTGTGTTTGAGGGTTGGGCAAAAATTTTGGCTTAAGGAATTCTCTTGCTTTCAGTTAACAAGTCGGAATGTAAATTGAATTGGCCATGCGTCAGAAAGTTGAATAAGAATTGTAACTCGGATGCCGGGAAGAGTAATTTACTGAATTGCTATTGAAAGGAATTCAACACAGTCCGTAAATGATTCATTTCGTTAGTCCACAGAGGAAGAAAAAGGACAGAAATTAGCAGTGTGTTCTGGCTTCATGTTGTCTTGCTATATATAGAGTATGTCTGTGTTGTTTCATAAAATATAGCATGTTAAACCGGATCTCAATGACATTTCGTATTTTATCAAATACTTTACAAATAAAAGCTAATTGGGAAAGACTTGCATGTCTTTTAGATTTATATCGGTCAGATAAAATAAACTGCTTTGTGACTAATCGTATAAATCAACCTGATGTCGTTAAGATTATATTTCTGTTTGCCTGTTACGCTGTGTTTATCCACGCGTCTCAAAAGTGGCAGGGCTTTTAATTAGCGTCTTTTTGAAGCCTCATTGTCATGGCAGTCCCTTTGTGCTTTTCTGAGAGAAATGTGGAGGAGAATCAGACTGATTGAACAGGTGCGCTCTCGTTTCTGTTGCTCGGTTCCTTCCAAATGATTGTTTTGGACTTTTCATGCCTGATATTCGCTGTCTCATTAATTAGAACGGCTGCTAGCGTCGTAGCCTCATTAGCAGTGCTAGCACAAAGCGTGGTCCTTGCTCTTGCTTAATTTGGGTTTTGCAAACATATGGTAAACTTGAATTTGTGAATTTTGAAATTAATGTAGTTAATATCGAACGCAAGTCCATGAGGAGTAACGTTCTCCTCTGGTTCTTCTCAAACCAGTGCGCTCTTTGCTTTTGCACTTTTCTTTGCTTTCCCTTTCCTGCCCTCCTTCTGTCCATCAGAAGTCCTTTCCCTGCTCGTATGATTCACTAGTCTGATTAGCTGAGCTTGTGTCCTATTATCACTTACATGCAAAGGCCAATTTCTTCATGCTTGTTTCCCGATCACACGCTGCTACACAGACACCATAAAGGACGCAGACACCCAGCACGTACACGCCATGCCGCTTATTCACTTTACATCATCCATAATGAATCACACACTGTTATTTACTCTCTGGATTAATTATCAGCACAGAGTACTTTATTTACCTGGGCAGAAAAGGCATTACGTCTTATTTTTACAAGCGATAGAGACAATAGAGACAAAAGAAATTGTCAAAACCAATCTATTCAAAAGCCAAGGAAAGTGAGGGAAAGAGGGGAAACCGAAATGAGCTAAAAGCAAACAACTTGCCGAATTTCGGTGAATTTAAAAGCGAAAGTAAAACACTCGCAGTGCTTACAGGCTATTTAGAAAAACGGTGATAGCGAAATTATCACACACACAAATTAGAAGCGTTCAGGTAGGGAACGACATCAGGGTGAATAATGGCGAAATTTTCTTTTGCGCTATTGCTTTCATGTATCACGTAAATTGCTGATTTCAGATGATGTCATCAGTTAAGCTGTTGAGCCTCTCGTCAAACATCTGCGTCTCATTCAGGAAGACAATTCAGTTTAATTCTTTGGCTCAGAGATCTATTCTTAAGGGCTCCATTAGGCGGCAAATTTTTATTTATATAGCGCTTTTAACAACACAGGTTGCATCAAAGCACTGTACAGTATAAGGTAGAAGAGTACAATGACAACATTCAAATGCAACGACATAAAAAATTGCATTCTATATGTAGAAACAACTGGTTTAGTTTTCCTGGCCAGTTCTGAGAAGAGGTACCAAGTGTATCAAAACTCCAAAATATTAGGTATGGCTTATATATGTACTGCTTCCTGTTCCTGTTTCACACTTAATAGTCCACGTGTTAGTAAACTGACAAACATACTTCCTTGTTGAGCCCATGTCGTGATTTTGATGATTTCGTTGGTTAAAATATAGCAGAATAACCCTGGATGATGGCAGAAATCAAGCCGTTTTGGGCTGTAATTAGCATCAGTGTGCCAGTAGAGCGGATGAGATGCGGATGGGTCTTCATGCATGAAATTAGCCAGTGTTAGCAGCCCCTGTCATCAGGAGGCATTAAACATTAGCCTCAGTGGTGGCAGCCCTCCTCATCAGAAGCGTAAGACATTAGCCTTACCGCTAACTGCCAAACTCATTAGAAAATATGAGATGAGTAGCCACTGCCTTAGCAGCTCACGGTTAAACAATAGTCCCTGGCCTCCCATGTCACAGCTATTTTAAGTTTGCTGTCTCCACGGAGAAGTATGAAATATATTTTAGTACCAGAGGGGCGGGCTAGTCCAGTCCAGACAAAAATTTTAGAAAACAAAACAGAATTTTATTGAATCACTAATGGGCAATTCATATAATCAATGACTATATATAGATACACACACACACACACACACACACACACACACACACACACACAACAACAAAAAAATGTAAAAACAATTTTATATATTTTTTAAATATTTTATACACATTTATTTCATATTTATAGCTATTTTAAATTGTTTAATTTGAACATAATTATAATTAATATTTAATATTTGATTAAAAAGTATTTATACTTTTAGTTTAACTCTCTCTCTCTCTCTCTCTCTCTCTCTCTCTCTCTCTCTATATATATATATATATATATATATATATATATATTTATACATACACACAGACATATATTTATTTAAACTTTATATATACTAATATATTATTATTGTTTTATGCACATGAAAATGAGGCTTGATGGACAGTGGGTACAGTAATAATCACTATATTATTACTGTACCTTGTTACCAGGAAACCACAGGAAAAAAAAGCAAAAACCTTTTCTCAAAGCCTTGTTTTCATTTATATCAAATTAAATGTCGTATAGATATTAATATGCACGTACATGATGACATAAAGCTATGCCTGGGGCACTTTATTCTCTTATCTTTTTTTATAATTTCTCTTTGACAGCTGTAGCCATTTCAACATTTTCACACAAAAACCCCTCAAATGACCGTGTAGATGTTTGGTGACTATTTGGCAATCTGTCTGCACCCTGCTGTCATTACTAGTAAGTGCAGAGAGCATTAGACCCATTTGACTGCACGGGCCTAGTGGCTGTTTGCTAATCACTAATGGCAAAATGCAGATCACCAAGCCAATAAGTGTCATTAAATGTACAAGGGAGCCAATGGCTGCACAGTCAAAACCGCAATATTGATTATTGATTACACTTTGGCTTACACATTCGCACTGCCGTTGGCACACATTAGCCATGGCCTAAATTTATTCATCTCAGGGTCACAACATTTTTGTCCGTAATGGTGTGGAAAGCAGCAGGTGGAAGCGGCACTGAACGTGAAGAGCACCGATAGCTAGAGAGCTGCACTGAAAATAACGCTAATGTGTTTTTATGCAGTTAACAAGGTCAATTGACCCCTTCGGTGACGCGTCTAAGCCATAGACCCAGTGTGTGTGTGTGTGTGTGTGTGTGTGTGACACGAGGAGAGATAAGCTGACAATTTGCATATGAGTGGACGAATCCAGGCCAAAGCGGAGAGTGAGGTGAAGTGGATGCACATCCTCCAAATCCATTCTGCGTGACATTTAAAAGAGTTGTAAATGTCTACATTTTGGTGTAAACATCATTTTGTACCTCATTTATTTCAGTTGCCTTTAATTTTGTTGTGTTTACCTGAGCGGCATATTTCACGCTGGCCTCGGGTTTGGCATTTATGTGACCGTCAGTCGTATAATGCAGAATTCTGTGAAACAATTGTGTTGCGCCATTTGTAAAACGCTTTTGTCTGTTGCATCATCCAGCCGTGAACTTAGTGTAAACACAAGGTTATACACCCACTCGCACACGGATGGATTGTATCATCTCCTGTCATGGTGTGCAATGCTCTCACATCTTATATTGTGGTGCTTCATTAATATATATATACATATATATATATATATATATATATATATATATATATATATATATATATATATATATATATATATATATATATATATATGAGCGGACAGAGCAAAAGAAAAATCTAAATCAAAACAATATTTGGTGATTCTACCTTTTGCCTTCAGACCAGCATCAATTCTCATAGGTACACTTGCACAAAGTCAGGGATTTTGTAGGATTATAGTCAGGTGTATGATCAACCAATTATACCAAACAAGTGCTAATGATCGTCAGTGTCACACGAAGGTTGAAACCCAGTCATGAACTGAAACAGAAACAGCTGTGTAGGACACTTAAAAATGGCTGAGGAACAGCCAAACTCTGCCACCGAGGTGAGGTTGTGAGGACGGTTTCATGTCACCGCAAGATTGAGCACAGCAACAAGACACAAGGTAGTTATACTGCATCAACAAGGCCTCTCCCAGACAAAGATTTCAAAGCAGACTGGGCTTGCGAGATGTGCTGTTCAAGCTCTTTTGAAGAAGCACAAAGAAACAGGCAAAGTCGAGGATCTAGACGCAGGGGTCGGCCAAGGAAACTTAGTGCAGCAGATGAAAGACACATCAAGCTTATTGCCCTTCGAAATCGGAAGATGTCCAGCAGTGCCATCAGCTTAGAACTGGCAGAAAGCAGTGGGACCCAGGTACACACATCTACTGTCCGGAGAAGTCTGGCCAGAAGTGGTCTTCACGGAAGAGTTGCAGCCAAAAAGTTATACCTCCGATGTGGGAACAAGGCCAAGCGACTCAAGAATGCTCGAAAACATAAGAACTGGGGTGCAGAAAAAACTTTTGCACAGTACTATATATATATATGTGTGTGTGTGTGTGTGTGTGTGTGTGTGTGTGTGTGTATGTGTGTGTGTTTATTTGCAAAGCTTTTGTAATAGTACAGATTGCTCATTATTTAGTGTTCAAAGCTATAGGATACATTGTAAAAGAAAAAGGTTGTACTTTTAATGGAAAAAGTCAGTCCAATTCTACACTAAAAAGCTGTTTATTGGTCAACAGCCAGTTCCCTCAAGCTAGTTAACACTGCACCGATAAACAGCAACAGACACGTTCTTTAGGTTTTGTCGGTTCAGTACCCTTGTCACCATTTGTTGGTCATCTCTAGAGTTTGCCATTTGAACAATGTCTGAGAAGTGTCATACTGTACTTTTATCAGCTGTCAGCGTTGGTCAGCGTTTGTCAGTGCAGTGCGAATTGGCCTTTATAGGTTTATAAGGTGTAAAAAATATAATATGTACATAATGTGTAGTTGCATATACGGTATATTAAATGTTTAGTGAATTATTATGTGTCTTGTATGTTACCATGGTGGTGTTTCGTCTTGCTATGGTTATTTCCGTTAATAAAAATGTTGATGAAAGTTTCTTAAACTTCTGTAAAAATTATTATTTGTTTCCTTCGTGAACACACTATAGCGCTGTATGTAAAGAAAGATAAGAAAATCATTTTTTAGCTGTAGTAGGGCTCTGGTCTTATGTTTAGTCTACATTATCCAGACATGTTGAGGTGTGGTGGTTATACGGAAAAAGCGGGTTCTAAGATCATCTCATGAGTGCTTTAGCATTTCTTAAATGAGAATCTGTGCAACCACGTTCTAACAGCCCTATACAGTTGCCTGGGTTCTGTATGTACAGTCCATATTAAAATAAAAAAATAATACAAATTTGGTGTTTCACACCTTTCTGTAAACCAGACTGTTTTGAGATTAATCGTATTACTGCGATATTATATTTTGAACAAAAAATGTTTGTTTTAGGTCTTACTATAAAGCGTCTACATCCAGCATCATCGTCGGTCCGTCCTGAAATGTGTATGGGTTACTGCTGGAACTGTTTAGAGTGAGAAAAGTGTCCTTCAGAGTCGGTGCACATGCATCAAGGGGGCATTTATATTTCTGTGGGAGAACCTGCGAATGCTGATTGTTCACAAAAGCACGGAATCGCACTGTTTTTATGCTTTCACTTTTGAAATCCATCGCGTTCGATAGGGAGGGGAAAGGGGCAGAGTAGCTCATTCAGGGGGAATGTGAAAACCCCCTTGGTGTGCAACCCCGGTGTCCTCTGCTCCGCTGCCTCTGAATCTCAAACCTCCTCAAATCAGACATGGAAACATGTAAAGGTATACAAAAGCAGAGCGCCGAGGACGACTGCTGCCGGTGTTCTGATGGACTGAGCCGAAATATCTCTTCGCGTTGATCTGCGGCTTGATGAAATGTAATTTGTTTGGCCTCAGGGGTGTGTGTACAGTCTGACGTGTTTGTGTAGTTAAAGATGCCTCAGCTGTGCAGGAAGAGGTCGCATATCTAATGTGATTGAGTCTGACACCCTCCTCTCTCTCCTTTCTTTCTACAAATGCTCTCCTTTTCTTCCGCCTTTTTTTAAATTGCACACATTATCATCAAAATTAAATGCCATGGAAAATGCTTCTGCAGGATTCTTTTATTCATCTATCTAAATCTATCTATCCGTCTGTCTGTCTATCGTTTAACACGTGGAGATTAATTGCTTTGAAATGCACATGTTTAAACAGTCGAAAGTCAAACAGCACTGGCTGCCTATTTGTACACACAATATGCATGCTTTATAGATAATTTAGCGAGGCATTCTTGTTCAGTGTGCTTGTGTCTGAACATCTGTTTCATGTGCTTGTGGGCATGTTGCCTCATTTTCAAATAATTTATTACTTTTCCTTTATCTTCGTAAGGTTGCCTTAAACTAGGTTGTTTCTAATTTAATCTCCGCTTGCGTAACCCATCTCGTAATACGTTTAGCTCCGTACGAGGTGCGGATAGGTGCAGGGCTATTGATATTGTCGCAAAACACTCAATTGCAGTGAATTCATTCAGCTTAAAATCCGAACCGTTCAGCAAATGGTTATTAGTGCCGTGCGGTCTGTTCCGGAGCAGATGAACAGCATTGTGGTTTGGAGTAATGTGCTCACTGCATTTGTGGTTTGGCTCGTGCCGCCGATGACAAGCCAGGGATCAAGATCTTTTTTTTTTTCCATTCTTTTTTCATTAAAAGTGCTGGCCTCAAAGTAACTCCAAGTTTAATCGATACCCATTTACCCAGTGCGAGGGCTGTGTGTTCCCAGAGAGGAATATGGGCAAATGTTGTCCCTTTAGGGGCATTATGGGAAAATGAGCATTCTGTGTTCCTCTGTTGCTCTGTATAAATCAGCGTAAATCACCCCCCTAAACACACTCACACACACACACACACACACACACACACATCTGTGTGGTAAGATACACTGGATAACACACAATTGCACGAGCATCTCCTTTGCTCTTTTGAAGTCAGCGTGGTTAATCAAAAACTTGCACTTAAATGCTGCACGTTTGATTTATGCAAACTTTGGTGGGTGTTCAGCAAAGTCATAAAAAGATACATTCAAATAATAGGCATTGCAGAGATAATTAATAATAATAAGTTTTTGGCTAGCGAACTTTTTCCTAATCAGTAAATTTAATAAAAAAGAGAATAAATTATGGAGGTTATTAAAAATGAAGAGTAATTAAGCTATATTGCAATAATAACTATATATATATATATATATATATATATATATATATATAGACACAGAGTGAAGCAGATTTGACTCTGTGATATGTTGCATTGGAAAGTCAGTTCAAGTGAATTGTTTAATCTAGATGATTCATTAATCGTTCAAAAATCTACGATTTTGGACTTATTCTCCTCCTTATTTATTCTCCTTTAAAAATGCGAGCTCAGGATGGAATGACTGTGTTTGTTTTGGCCCGGGTTGCCAGTTGGTGGAAAATACAGCACATCATGTGCGTTCATTCCTGTTGGTGTCGTCAGTCTGGCAACCTGTGTGTGTCAAGTGACGAGGATAGGCCTGGTAAAAAAAAAACAAAAAACAAAAAAACCCCTCATTTTAAATTTGGACTGCAGTAAACAGTTCAACCACTAGGTGTCAAGCACCTTTCCGTAACTTTAGTGTAGTTAGCTGTTTTGTTTTTAGCTTGCAGCATCCATAACTACATATTGACGGATGTATCATTTCTTTTTCTAATGTTATTCGTCACTGCCGTACCTTTTATTCTAATTATCTCAAGCACTGTTCAATTACTTTTATCTTTTGGGGTTTTTTTATTATAATGTTAACTTATTTTTACTTTCCAGTGATTGGTTGTCCCACTGCAATTCTTTTTTCTGATGTCATTTCCTCGTTCTCGATCTCCTCATCCATTCGTACAGACACGTAATCCACACACACACACACACACACACAAACCAGTAACATCAAACCCCAACATCCTGTCCCCGAACACTTATAAGATCAGACCCTCCATCGATTTCCAGAAGCCTCTGTGCGCTTTTAACCTACGCCAAACTTTTCCATCCTCGCTGACCCCGATTTAACCGCATCTCGATTTGTGCTTAAACGAGTCGATTCATTTGATTTTAAGAGCCGGATCGCCGACAAAAGGCTGTCGGCTTTCCTCAACCTCACTCCATCCGCCCATTCTCTTTTCTGGAGCGTCGGGGGTGGTTTGCGTTCAGGTGAATTCAGTAAATGGCTTCTACGTGGCTGGATAAGAATTTAAAATCCTCATAAGAGATTAAAAATGTGTTTTTATTTGCTACATGTCCGGCCGAACACAGCACTTACACTAAAAGCAACTAATCCAATTGCGCTGGACCCTCATGTCCTCAAACAGGCCAGGGCAAGACGCTCTCACACTTCTTTGGCGCTGCCAATTTTTGCTTTCTTGTTTTCTGTATCTCTCCATTTTTTCGTTTTCTTTCCGTCTCTCACACACAGACATCAAATCCGGCGCCGGCCGGAGACTCAGACTTAAAATATGTGAATTGTCAGATTTGGCAGGTGTGTGTGCTGTGGGTACAGAGTGGTCAAGACGTCTGTGTGTGATGGAGCAGGACAGGAAAGAGATGGGCAGTCATTAGGGGGTTGTTGAGTGTGTATATCCGTTGGGGGTGTATGTGGGTAGTCCAGTGACAGGCGACCAGATACCTGGCCTAATTCAGTCACTTTGATCGGAGCACTCGCATGCATTACTCCCTAAATATCCAGCCTGATTTTTCCAGAGCCGCATCCTTTCTGACCCTGCTCTCAACTTATTTTCAACCCCTGCTGGGTGTCTGCTGGGAAGATCAACCGTCTGAACCCCTGTGGCCCTTTGGGACTCGAGGGAAAGACGCCATGATGTTTAAAAGTAATGCAGCATCGTAATGCACTCAGATTCCTCCTCAGTACCATAAAAAACTGCACAGCAGATCCTTATCTCCTTTTTTTGTTAAGGAAGATAAGCGGCGGTGACGTTGAAGCCATGGAAATGATCTTGCCGAGAAACTTTTGTTGGTCACAAAGCATTTTTTCTGCAATCTTTTTAGCTTTTTGATGACAGATGTGATTTCTGCAGCACTCTAGAAAGGTTACTAAGCTAGCAACTTGATACTTTAAAAACGCTAGGGAAAAATAAATATGCAAAAATACATATTTCAGGCTGTACTACAAATACATGTACATGTAATTTAGTATTATAAACTAATACATTTAACGTCTGCTAAATTGGAACAATTAAATTTAGCGCTTTATGCACTTTAAATCACATTATAGGCCTAATATTAAGAAATGTGCATTGCACACAAGTATTACCACAAATAATGTTTAATTATAATATTTATAGTCTTTTAAGCCTCAAGTGATACGTCAGTAAATATGTTAAAAATATTTTTGTATGAAATAAATGCATTTTAACTTTTTTACTAGGGTAATCATAAAATATGGCACTCATTTTTGGGAGAAATAGTATGCTTAAATTATATACTTTTTATTGGTACTTTCTGGTACAGAATCCAGTAAAAAAGCTAAAGTATAATCAAATTATTTTGGTATTAAATGATCAACATTTCGCTGAACTGGTCGCAATGCATTTTGAGATTGCCATCTCTGCATGCTTTAGAATACTTCAGAAGGTATTTTAGGAAGCAGCAATGTTTCTGGATTCCATTTTGGAACGACCTTTGCTTCAGGAAGTGCTGAGTTATTGTCTCTGTGCAGGTGCTCGAATGTTGATGCTTCTGAACTGAACATTTTTAGATTCTTAATGCCTATATGGCGGCTATAAAGTCAAGTTTTAAAGTGTATAGCAGTGAACTCATCATTTAAAAAAAAAATGTATATGCTTTATGAACACAAATACCCGCCTAGCTCTGATCTGGCGTTATGTTGAAAAGGTCACGGCTGACGTAGACGGAAGTACGGAGTCTAGGAAAAGCCGCAATTTGATCATTTTCAACAATAAACTGACACAAATACATTTGAATATGTGTCACTGAATATTAAACAACGGTCCCGTTCCTTCACATTTGTAAACACCGACTCTATTCCACCAGGCGTATTAATGCGCATGGCAGAACAGAGCAAGGTGAGCATTAATGTATATAAAGCATATACATATCATTTTATTTATTATTTTTTTTAAATAGGAAAAAGCCGTCCATCGAAGTTCACTATATGGAATTAAATTCTGTAATGTTTTCATCAGAAACCTTCATTTGTTTTTGACTGAAGAAAGAAATGCATAAACATCTCGGATGCCACAGGGCTGGGTAAATGATCAGGATTTTTTTATTCATAGGTGAACCAATCCTTTAATGTAGGCAGTGTATCTACATTTTTTATCTTTAGATTTTATATTCTTTATCAGGTTCGATGAAATTAAAACCGCAATATCAAATAGGCATCACAATATCAAAAAAAGCATTCATATTAGAATCCTTACGTTTTGTATTTTTTGTTCAGTCAGATGGTGTTTACATCCAGTCATAGCTTAATACTCTGGACGTGGGAGGGAAAATCCCTATTATACTGTGAGGAATTCCTGCATTTGTGTTTTCTTTTTAAGGTTTTTTATTCTTATTGTCTTTGCATATAATCAAAGCTAAATCTATGTTAAATCATACAAATCCCCATAAATAATAGCGTTTTATCTGCTTCAAGAAGTAGGTGGTTAAAGAGATTTTTTGGCCTGTTATATAGCAGCAGCGTCCCCAGAGAGTCAAAGATAGCTGGTATTTTTACCATCCACACAGAGGAAAAACAGATTGAAGTCCCAGTGGTTCTGGAAGGCCCAAATCAGGTTTGGACTGGCTTTCTGTCTCTCATAGCAACCCATGACATCCTTTTTGACACCAGCCTCCGACATCTGAGAGGAGAAGGGAGATAATCATATATATGCTTTTCAATTGGAAACCTCGGAATGTTCAAAACAGGATGAACCTTTACGGAACCCTCTGATGATATTCAGTACAAAAAAAGGAATTATTCCTCAAAATCGACGATGTGTTTTAATTGTACTTTCTATAAGCTGCAGTGTGTGTGTGTGTGTGTGTGTTATTGAATGTGTGTGTTGTGCACTAAGGTTGCATGTGTTTCCATTTATATGCGTTTGAAATGTTAAGTGGTTGGATTTATGCAGCGTTTATGTGTGTGTGTATTTGAGTTAGATATAAATAAGGGGCATTCTAGGACAGAAACAGACGTTATGAAACATTCTTTTGGGGTTACCACGGGACAATAATGATGTCAGACGGTAATGTCATGGTACATAAATACGTATACTACCATTTAGAAGTTTGAGTTTGGTAATGTCTTTAAAATCAGTGTTCTATATCTCCTATAATTTATTTAAATATAGAGATAAATGCAAATAGAAATATCGTGAATACTGTGTAATTAAGTCCTATGATAGCTTAGTGTCATATAGCGTTTCGGAAATCGCTCTTATATGCTGATTTGGTGCTCAAGACATTTTTTATTATCGTTCGATATCGAAGACAGTTGTGCCGATTAATACTTTTGATACTTTTTTGATTCACTGACTAAAAAGTTTAATTTTATTGTAAGTTTTAAGTTTATTCGTGCTGAATAAAAGTCATTTCTTTTACTTTGGACCTAAACAAAACAAAAAAAACGCTCAAAACTGAAGCATATTTGTGCTGTAGCATCTGACACTATTTCTGAGTACGTTTTTGTAACGGTGCGTTCACGTAGAAATAAAGGTACTGCACCATCGTATTCTCTAAAGTACCTTAAAGCAATTTTTACCGTTACCATGGTAAATGAACACATGCATGAACTCATGCCACTCCGTTCTACCACAGCACGCAGTAGTACTCTAATAAGGGTTTAACTGTATGAAGATCGGCAATTCCATAATAAGAGCTTTGGTATGAACACACACACACACACATAATCATCATAATGCAATTAGTTATCAGCCGTGGAGAAGCTAATTAAGGAGATAAATCAATTCTTTGCATTGATAATTCAACAGAACGCTTCGGCAGGGAATTTCGAGAAGAAACAGAATGAAAGATAGGGTAAACTTTCCCTCACGGCTAGTCAAGTTCACCTTGTACCAAGAGCTATTCTTTTGTAACCGCTCTCATAAACTACGCGAAGGGAGGGCTACAGCTCCACCCCCCCCCCAAAAAAATCAATATATTATTATAAAAAAAAGATAGAAAGAGGGAGAGCAAGCATGTAGGGCCAAAGATGTATTTTGTGGTGTCCTGTTAAAGCGAGGGCCTCTGAAGTGTGGAGAGGATTGCAGATTGGACAGTACATTCACACAGGAGATGAGTATGCCATTCCTCTTTTATGTCTGCCTTCACAACTCACAGCTTGACTCCGTCTTGTGCCAAAAAGGCATTTTCCCTTCTGCCGAAAGCCTATATCTATTACTCTTTCTTTCAGCAGAAATATGGATTTAGTCAGGGTTAGCAGAGGACATCAACTAAAATATCACACTCGCAGCCCATTAGCCGATCAATTGCGGTTCGAGCGTGTTTTCAATTAAAAAGCCCAGGCTAAGTATAATAAGTTATTCTGAGTCGGTGCTTCTCTAACAAGCCACAGGTGACTTTGTGTCGTATTAGTTAAAGATGCTCGGAGAGAGCGAAAAATTGAATGCGTAATATTTGGTAATTGAGCTGTTTTTGTACAGAAGAGAACTAGTTTTGAAATTAATTTGTCAATTTGTTTTTCTGTGCTTTGCCAAATCAGAGCGAAATACATAAACATAAATAGTGCGTAGTAATCACAGTAGTGTTTAAAAGACTGAATAATTATTACTAAAAAAATACAAATAAATCTAAAAGCAGCAGAAAGAAGGGCTTGATTATTTTTATCATTATTATTATAATTATTACAATAATTATAATTATTTCTCTACACAGATTTTCAAGGCTGAACACAAGGATTCATTGTTCTTTCATTCATTCATTCATTCATTCATTCATTCGTACTGTACTGTATGTCCATCACATGATATTTAGTATGATAGAATTGTATAGCCTATGCAAAGTTTAAAGAGTTCAATTCTTATAATATTAAATGCTGAAAAATAACACTGTAGCCAGAGCAGTTTAAATAGTCTGAATATTAACACTTATCATAGGTGTAACGATTCTGAAAAAATATATTCATTGTGTATTCGCTTATTATATAAACTTGTAGTTTCTATAAACATGTGCACATTTTGAACACAAAAAAAGTTATGGAATGCTTTAAATTGTTAGTGTAAATTCTAAAGTTAATTGAAAAATAAGAATAAAAATATTTAGTGAAATAATAGGACTATTAAATGCATATAATAACAGATGTAAAGGTACAGTCAGATCTCTCTCTCTCTCTCTCTCTCTCTCTCTCTCTCTCTCTGTCTCTCTCTCTGTCTCTCTCTGTCTCTCTCTGTCTCTCTCTCTGTCTCTCTGTCTCTCTCTCTGTCTCTCTCTGTCTCTCTCTCTCTCTCTCTCTCTCTCTCTCTCTCTCTCTCTCTCTCTCTCTCTCTCTCTCTGTCTCTGTCTCTCTCTGTCTCTCTCTCTCTGTCTCTCTCTCTGTCTCTCTCTCTCTCTCTCTCTCTCTCTCTCTCTCTCTCTCTCTCTCTCTCTCTCTCTCTCTCTCTCTCTCTCTCTCTCTCTCTCTCTCTCTATCTCTGCACTGTTCTCATTCTCTATTGATCACTTCTGTCCTTGTACAGACAGACCCATCCTAAATGGCTTATATACTGCAAGCAACGGCAAGAAAAATATTCACATTCCTTGTCACTTGTGTGTCTTTGTTAGTAAGTCATTCTGTGCGTGTGTGTGTGTGTGTGTGTGTGTGTTTGTGTTTCCTAACCACTGGACAGCCCTTTAGATCTGTTTTGCTATTAACTTTCACTCATGCACAGATGAGGACAGTCCCAGCGGGGCCTTAACCTTAACCTTTGGGTCATTTCAGAGTGTGAGAGTTTGAGCTGTGTGTGTGTGTGTGTGTGTGTGTGTGTGTGTGCAGATTCTGTTGATTCTGCTTGTTCTCTCTTTCTGCCTGAAAAAGGAGAGGTTGAAAACAGACATTGATAGGTCAGAGATAGTTATTAGTTATTTTGAAGAATGCAATCTATTGTCGGCAGTTACTATGGCTTATGCTGTTTCAAAACACGTGACTTTCTTACGTAGAACCCGAAAGGAGATGTTTGGTGGAATGTTCGTGCCGCTCTTTTTGATACATTGATTTATGACAGTAACCAACATGGCAAAAAAAACATTAAATGATGATAGAATTTTTATACTGTGCCTTTAAATCACTGCTTCAAATACAGAGAGCGTTTGTGACAGACGGTGAGTGGGCTTAGATGCCTGTTGACCCTGCTTGTGCTTTCTGGGTTTGCTTGTTTGTTCCTCAGACAGTCCTTGTGTGTGCCGCATGTGTGTGTGTGTGTGTGTGTGTTTTTCGCCTTTGTTTTGATCCTCTTGTTGTATGCGGCGGCGTGCAAACAAGTGTGACAGCCACTTGAAATCACAGAATGACAGAGTACATACATTACTCATTGTCTGTGTGTGTGTGTGTGTGAAGAGATGCGAGCGTGCTTCCTGGACAGGAAGTCCTCTCCTCTCGAAAGGTCAGCGGTCACCCATCAGAGCCCAATAAAGAATGCAGATGAGGAAAGGGGGATGAAAAGAGAGGAGGAAAAACACTAGCCCAGCCAAAAACACAGAAAACAAGCGCCAGTGCCGGAGGCCACAGCGGTCAAGAGCGGCACAGAGGGGGCAGAGCGACTCCCACAGCGCACGAGTGCATTAAATAAGCCAGAACACACACACACACACACAAACAAACCAACCTGCTGGTAAAACACACACTCATTTATCTCTCTCTTTTGCCTCGGAAAACCTTTATCTGTGTTAGTTTCCATTCTGCTCGCACAAAAGTTATTTACGTTTTTTCATTTACAAATGAGGAATATCGCAGCTAGTTTGTCATCTGAAATCGTGAATCAGCTTAGTTAATGCATTTTTGTAATTATATGCTGTAAATTATATAAAAGCAGGTCTAGTTGTACTGTATACGCTTTGCTTATGTGCTGTATGTAGGATTTTGACTTTACTAAAGCATAAAAATACCTTAATATGTTTGCAGATATTTAAAAAACACGCAAGTTAAACAATGCTACAGTTATTTTCCTTTGAAAATGTGCGTTCTGACACGAAATGCAGGGCTTTGTTTTGGTTTGTGAAACCCGCCCACCGTCAGTGTACCCAATCATGTTTTGGAACCCTGGGTTGCCAGTTGCTGGAAAACACAGCATATTTCATTTTAGTCTCTGAAGCTGGCTAACGAAATGGGGTCTCAGTGGGAATTTCAGCTTTCTGTACGTAATCTGGCAACCTGCGTGTGCGTGAAGTCTGAGTAGGAGGGGCGGGTGAAAAAAAACATGTCCAATATTTTGAATGTAGCACCTTTAATGCTTGCCATGGTTTGATCAAAAACAGTAAAACAATAAAATTGTAAAATGTTATTACAAATTAAACTACCTGTTTTTTGTGTGTGACTGCTCTGTTCAACGTGACGTAAAATAATGAGCTACTGCTCCCTTCCAGTCCCAGAAACACAAATAAATGCAGAACACCTAAAAAAGTACAAATTTAATCCAATGACATTGACATTTTTTTGAACAGTGGCATTGGCACAGGTTAACTTTTTTGAGCGAACTATATATATAAGTTTTTAAATGATAAATGTGGATAGGGCAATATTTGGCATATATATATATATATATATATATATATATATATATATATATATATATATATATATATATATATATATATATATGTATATATATATATATGTATGTATATATATTTGAAAACTATATTTGAAGTCTGAGGGTGCAAAAAAACCAAAACCAAAAAATACTGAGAAAATCACCTTTAAAGTTGTCCAAATGAAGATCTTATCAATGCATATTACTAAACAAAAATGAAGTTTTAATATAGTTATGGTAAGTTATGGTAATATAGTTATGATAGAACATGATCTTTACTTAATATCATGATTTTGGTAAAAAAAGAAACATTTTGACCCATACAATGTATTTTTGCCTATTGTTACAAATATACTCCAGCGACTATAGAATATATGACTGTGGTTAATGCAGTAACATACACCTGTGTGAAAAGGCCTCATATCACACCAGTTAGTTGAAGGTTTCTCATGAGAAAATCACTTTCATTTATTTGCACATGCCACTTGGTTTTATATTTGAATATCTTATGAAAGTTGTTTAAAAGAACAACAGAACAAGCTACTAAAAAAATCAGTCATTTGTACTGTGAAAGGTCATTTTGTTACCCGTGAAGGTGACTCCCCTGGTTTGATTGTGGTTTCCCGCAGCGCTGGACTGGACAGAACGGAGCTGTTGATCAGTTAGTCACACTCGCTGATTAGAGGCGACGCAGACTACCTGGTTTCCAAGGTGATGATTGACAGGTCATATCGAAAGGGAAGCTGGAAGGTAATATGGAGTGAGGAGGAGGATGGGGTGCATCATGGGAAGTTTAGCTGACAAGGCAGGTCAGCATGACTGTGCGCATGTTAGAGAAGAGAGAAAATGACAGTGGAAGTGTGACAGCTCCGTTTCCTCCTTCATGCTCGGCCGCCTGTGATCCGGCCGCGGCCTGTCGCACCGCGCTGCTGATTGTTTGATGGCTGTCGAACGCTTTATCCACCTGAGTGTGTGCATATCTGCAAACTGTGTTGGGCTCTCACAGAGAGAGAGAGACTGAACCGCTGTTTACAGATGCCTTATACATACATACATCCATTTTATGTTTCTGTCCGTCTCTTTTTGTTTGTCATTCTGGGGATTGACATTAAAGGGCATAACGCGTAGAGTCCGACATTCTCCACATGCATTTTTATTTTTAATATTCGCCATCCTTTCCTATCAAAATACTTGCTGCGGATGCGAAAGCGTGGAAAATCGAAATGGTCTGACTGTTTGCACGACAGACGAAAGTTTCGAAGGCGGCGTGTAAACGGGATTGTTACGTTTTTTTTTTACATGTGGAAATTTTGGGTGAGAACTTGTTTCTAAGTTTAAATTGGTCAGTAACGTAATGTTTTAATGAATTAATTCACGTATTTTAATATTAAATAAAATGTGAAATAAAATGTTTAATATTAAATAAAACATTAAATATTAAATCAAATAAAAATGCAACGATACTTCTACATATAAAACGAAGCCACCAGTAGGTGCGACAAGGCTCTTAATTTTAGTGTGTCATTGATTCATTCATTCAACTGATTTTTTCGAATGGCTGATTAATTCACAAATGAAGCAAATGGATGGCTCACTGAATCCTTGACTCCCGCATTTCATTTGAAACGTTGAATCATTTAGTAACAAAACACCGCTGTGTGTTGCTCAGAGATGCGTGACTGTTGGATATTAAATGGCTTCTTTTTGAATAAAATGTAAGTCACTTAATGATGACTGCTTGGTTTTTGTTGCATACTCTTGTATAAAACCAATGTTAAATTTGCAATCTTAATGAAATTCGGGAAAAGAGCACTCTTTGTCGCGTGGTGTTGCGTATGTCATACAAACATTTTTAACACAGTATGTTTGTATTTTTTGGGTGTAATGTTCAAATGATTTATTTTGGTTTTTCCATGAGATTCTCGCTCGCTCACAGTCAGAGTGCATAAGCCTTAACTAGCTTTACCTTATTACTGTCTGTGCATTATGTAAAAATGTGTATATATGTTTCTATAACATCAGAATCATTCTTTCCTGGTCTATCTATCTATCTATCAATCCATCCATCCATCCATCCATCCATCCATCCATCCATCCATCCATCCATCCATCTATCTATCTATCTATCTATCTATCTATCTATCTATCTATCTATCTATCTATCTATCTATCTATCTATCCATCCATCCATCCATCCATCATTTGTCTGAAACTATCCATCTGCAACATGTTAGATGTAAACTGTCTGTAAGTTCTGTCGTTTAATCTGTCATTCCGATCGTCTGTCGTTTTATCGTTTTGTCTGAAACTATCCAACCCTTACTCTCTGCCTGTCTTTTTATCTATCAGTCCGTCTCAGACTATCCATCGACTATATGCCGTAAACAGAATCTGCAAATCTGTCTTCAGCTGTCCATTCGTCGCATGCCATAAGCTGTCCATCCACTTCCTGTCTATCTACTTATCTGTCTGTGGTAAGAACGGTGGCTTTTGAGTTTTTTTCCAGATTCAACTTTTAAAAATGTTTCTACTCTATTTTTTCGCATTCCCGCTTGTTTCGTGTGCGCTCGCGCATATACTTTGCCGCCTGTGTACTCGCATCGGTACTTGTGTTTAGGTGCGTGATTTAACGAAAGACCAGCAAAAACTTGGCTGCGTTTCAAAGCCATTAGCGGTGAGTGGGCGTTACAAAGGGAGAGTGAGGACATCTGATTTAGGGCTATTCAAGCTGTCACACACAGACGCGCTCTTACAGTAGATCTG
Organism: Puntigrus tetrazona; assembly: GCF_018831695.1. NCBI lineage: Eukaryota > Metazoa > Chordata > Actinopteri > Cypriniformes > Cyprinidae > Puntigrus > Puntigrus tetrazona. The sequence goes on along the minus strand of NC_056703.1, from coordinate 5,221,167 downwards.
TCCTTTCGATACAGAAGAGAGCTCATGGCTGACTTACTGACCTTGGTGAGTTTCCAAACCCTTGAGCACTGAGGCCGTAATAAACTTCTTCAGCTGCCTGTGCTGGACAGCGGCTCACCAACAGCCCTCAATCACTTTTTTTCAGGGAGACGAGTGCTTCTCGCTGCATGAATCACTAATGTGGTTCAGCGCTCTTCATATGTATATGTCGAAGCCGCGGCGTGGCGTTCGGTGCAGGTGCTGCACCATTCGTTATATTTGAATCGCCGATGAATCGGAGGCATATAAAGGAGTCTGTTTGGCTGTCGTGGTGGCGCACAAAGTGGTTGATTGCTTAAGAAGCGTCATTTCTTGACGTAATTGCTGTAATTTGGAGCTGCTTTGAATTAGGTTGATGTTGCGCCGCTCGCTTACAATGCAGACTGAGACCCAGCCAACACTGGAAACAAGATGCAACAAAACTAGAACTCTCTCATTAAAACCAACAAAGCGTAGACACAGTGCAAATAAGAGATTTATTGTGCAGTGTAGACAGTGTTTGTTATAATGGGAGCATTCGCGAGAGTCTGTTTGTGGACAGTCAGTGAGCTCGCCCTGAACTTACAGTCATGTGAAACATGGTAAACTCGCAGTGACAGCTTAGCGATTATAATGGGACGGGAGCATGCTAGTATTTGTCACATTGCTGGCTTTCTCTGTATAATTTATTCAAAATCAGCTTGTTATGGGTGCGTAGCATACATAAAGAATATGGCATGCAGTTGACTCACGCAAAATAAGTGGCGTATAAGTTAAGTGCAGCTAGCGGTCGCCGTTGAGCCCCGATTCTTTCATGGATGACAAGGTCTGAATCTGGACCGTGTTCTGTTTTTGTCTCTCTTTATATAATCTGTTAAACAGTCATCATCACTAAACTAATAAAAGCGTTGAGTAAGCTATTTACACGTGCGTGTGTGTGTATGTGTGTGTGTTCCAGTAAGTACCTGAATTTGTGACAGCGGATCATTTGCGGGACCAGATTTAAACCGATCGTTTGTCTTGTTCCCATCTCTCTGCTGGGACGGATTATAGCATGAACAAACAGTAGAGAGGTGGAATCCAGCCACTACAGAAGTAAAGCTGATGTAGACAGACAGTGCTTGAATGTGTGCCAGTGACTATCGACACAATGTGGAAAAAAATAAAGGAATGAGTAATGTTATTCGGTACCTACAGTACACTGTAAGAGAAAATTCAGTCAAAAAAAGTACGGTAAAAAACTGGCAGCGGTTACTGTAAAAAATACGGTAGCAACATTTTAGGCTTAAATTTACATTTAAAACCCATATTTAATTAACATTTATAATGCTAGTTTTCTCTCGCTCGTTCATTTTTGCTTCCAGTAAGATATTTGATCATCTTTAATGCGATATGAATTTACTTGAAGCAAAACATGTTTTCATGCGAAACCTTTTCTTCACAAATCTTGTTATTTCTCTTACCTCTCTGGCATTTTCGCTCCTATTTTAAGCATGAAAAAAATGACATTCAGTGAGGTTCTTGATTAAAACTGGTAAAAATCAAAACATTATTATCTTACATTTTACTTCTGTTTGTCCAAATGATGTTATACATATCATTTACTAGAAAACAAGATAAAAATACAAATTTAAATCATATTATTGTTTTCATCTATATTATTCATTACTTATGGTGTGGAGTCTGTTGCGATATAAGTCGCATAAATTCATTCTCATAAATATCGTTTTTGCAGCTGTATTTACGGTTGGTGTTTTTAATGTAGAAGTTACTACGGCTACATTTGTTTGATCTACAATTGCGTGAAAACAGTATTACAGTACTGTTAAAAAAACAGCTTATGAAGCCTCCAGATATGATCCTACAAAAAGCATCCCTGTATGCTATTATTAATTATCATTAATGTTGAGTATGATTGTGCTGCTTAAGATTTTTGCATAAACCGTACTGCATTTCTGTGCAACATATATCTTTTGTTGCTTTCTGGATGAATAATAGTGTATTTTCCCGTTTGTAATCATTTCCTGTTATTTACTGTAAATATTACATCTCACGATTTTAGGGGTCTCAAAGGATGCAATGCATAATCGTAATCCGTCTTGTGGTTTATTGCCGGCCTGTGATTGGTGGAGATAGAGCTGTCTGCTGCAAAAACACCAAACTTGGACAAATCATTCAGCGACTCGCCTTGCCTCAGCAAATTTTCAGCCTTTGCCACTTGAAATATATTTCCTTTGTCATCACATAATTCTGAATACACTTGCACTCTCACAGTTAATGGGCTTGATTGTAATTGAATGAAACTTCTGGTGTTTTCCAGTGTAGCCTGAGCCCTGCCCGTGAACCCTCTTGAGCAGTCGGCGGGGTTATCGTGGAGTGAATACGCTTTACGAGGCTGCATTCAGATTCACTATGACCTAAATACCGCAGAGGATCTCAGCGGGGAAATGACAGCGCCGAAAGAGGCATTGTGTTCTAGACAGAGCAGAGAGGTGGAGAGGGAGAGAATGAAGGTGAGAGAGGAAAGAGAAGGATCGCTAGCATGACATTTCTGTCTCTTTTGGGTTCTATAGCGGGTGAAGACTCTCTTGGCTCTGTCGACGAGGCCGTACACACTCACACACGCTACGCTATTGTGTGGTGTGTACGATAAGGCATTGTAGCCGAACGGACCTCGGCGTGGTTTAGCGTCAGACCGCTGTGCTCCACCCGTCTGTCACCGCGGTTACCGTCTGCTACATACTGGAACACCACAGCAACCGTGAATCTCCGACACATTCCGCTGCCCTCCTCTCTTTCTCTCGCTCTTTCATGCTCGCTGTTTTTTTTTTTTTTTTTTATCCTATCGTTCTTTGTCCCATGACAGCTTTAGTTCTGGATGGTAGCCAGCGGTCAGTAACGAGGATGTGACATTGTTCTTCCAGTCTTGCTCTTTCTTTTTGAACGTTGACTCTGTAACCTGCCTCGCTTGTGCATGGTAAAATAGCAATTAGGTCAGTGTCTGGCACTATATTTAGCTCACCAAACTTCCACGAAGTGATTGTTCCTTAGAGCTGGGCTAAACTTGAGCCCGAGCCAAGACAAAGACGGCTCTGAACGACCTGTCTCACTGCTGCATGAGAACAAGGCCACGTAGGCTTACATTCAGACAGGCCGCTATTGTAAATGTTTCTTAAATGCGTTTTATTTACTGCAAGTTTTTGCATTACAGATTGTTTTGCTAACATAAAGATGAACTGAAAATAATGAAAAACATTTTCTGGTATATATATATATATATATATATATATATATATATATATATATATATTCTTATTTTGTATCATTAAGATAATCTAAAGTATTTAAATTAAATTTTAAATCAAAGATTTTCAATGAGGTCTCATTCCAGTGGCAGTTTTATAAGTCATAAAAAGGTCTTAAATCAGAGCAGCAAACTATCAAACAGTGTTTTTACTCATTTTAGTCCTTCGCAGTTCTCATTTTCCCATCCAGCGCCATGTTGTTTAACTAGCAAATGCATTTGCACCCATTTGTGCGCCAAGGTGTGTTCAGGTGCATTGATGGTGTGTTGCTATTTTGAACTGAAAAAGACTCAAACCTGGTCTAAAGTCTAAAGTCAATGACACAGTATTTTTTGTCACTTAGAGTGCGTTAGTAGAAAATGTGCATATGTAAACATTTAAATCAAAACTGAATTAAGGGGAGCTTTTTTTTTGTCACTTACAAACTTGTGTTATAATGTAAAATGTTACAGTGTGAAATCTACTGTATTGCTGGACAATGCATTGAGCAATTCATTATAATAATCTATCAGTTGAAAGTCGGAATTAAATAAATTTGCTGCACTGTATGTAATGTTTTTGACTCTTCTAAAGCCAAAAATTAAAATAACATGTCTGTAGATATTTAGAAAAACAGCTTATATTTACATAGAATGCTATAGCCAGCAATTCTACTCTGAAAGTTGCATTTCAATGTCAATATGCACTTTTAATCTGCCCCTTTCCAGTTTCCGGAAATCACTGCATATTGCTGTCAAGGAGTCATGTTATGCATCTTTTTTTAAATGGATGCTATTGATCTTATTGCGCAGGATTCATCCATTCGTGCTTGATTGATTTTTTTCTTTTTTTGCTGGTCTCTCCTCCAAACACAGTCTGCTAAAATCTTTTAACATTCAAATCTGCATCTATCCAATCAACGACCAGTGGATCGAACAAAGTCCAAACAAAGCCCCAAATGTCTTTCCCAGCTAGGTTTCACAATGTTTTCACAGAAGAAAAGATTCGCCACCACTTCCGTCATAACTTTAATCTCTCCGAGCGGAATGTCATGTAAATCTGAACCTGTTTTCTGATCGTGTCCTAACTTCCGTCCAGTGGCAGATTAATTAGAGGCGACGTGACAACTGAAAGCCTTTGGCTCGCTGTTGCCGGACACCGGCTGGGGAACTCTCTCAAGCTGTGTCCTGAAGTACACGTTTACCTGAGTGAACCCGTCACGGGTGACAAACAGCTCTTTAAGTCCGGCTGACTGCACTTCTCCGTTCTCTCTGCTTCTGTCCAGCACTCTAAAACACGACTTTCTCAACAAAGGTTAAACAACAGGCGAGTGATGTATGGCTGTGTGTCCGCCTCTCAGCTGCTCTCGGTTTCTGACCCACGATAAGATAAACACTCCTGCCTTTTCGGCATCTGTGGCGGCCACAAACCCTGAACCGATCGATGATGGCTAATTAATACAGCTGGGCACAATGAGGCTCCTCTTTTCTCTCTTCTTCCCTCTGCTTAAATGAATTACGGCTGAGAGAGAAAGTGAAAAACCCTGACTAAAGGTTTGCGTTTTGACTCCGATGCCCTGGTGCCTGCGCTTTCCCCTCCGTTTGCCTCCAAAACTATTTGAAGTAAAGATAATTGCTCAATTGCATTAGGGTTTCTGAGGGGGTGAGAATCTACACGTGATCGCATGCGCTTAAAAACGCAAAGATGCAATGCTAATTACATTAGCAACGGGTTATGTTATTGGTCATTGGTTTAGCATTTTCACTGTTTGCTCTTTGGGCAGTTTATACTTATAAATTTCACAATACCCTTGTCTTAATTTCATGCAATATTAAAGTTCTGTCATCATTACCACAGTATGACTTGCTATCTCATCTGCAGAATGAAAAAGGAGACACCCTGAAGGTCATGTGTTCCATTTTCGTTCCACGGCATTGCAGCATTTTTTTTTTTTTCAAGCTCCAAAACAATGTGAAACCTACCATTGAAGTTTCATTAAAAAAATGCACTAAATTTATCAAGCCATCTGGAGGCATACGATTGCTTTTGTGTGAGAAACCAAAGTTGTTGAGTTGTTATTCTTCCGCTGTCTTTTTTCGAAAATGTAAATAAACTAATATTTTTGGAATGCATTTTACAATATTTTTCTGCCTTTCTACTTCAAACTGTAACATTTCAATCATTATGTTAGTTGATTCTTTGCAATTATTTGTGAAATTTGCTAGACATTTATATATATATGGAGAGAGAGAGAGAGAGAGAGAGAGAGAGAGAGAGAAACATACTGTATACTACAATTTTTAGTACAATTTTTAGTTAAATTAAATGATAATGAGAAATGTTGGGTTGTTAGTAATTTTTTTAATTTCCATTAACAAAAATATGTGTGGTAATATTTTTTTAATTAACTATAATAAGCCTATTCCTGAGTGCAATATTTCTACATTTCTATATTTCTATGAATCCTTCAGATCTTTTCAGTGAATCAGTTGAATCAGAACATTTTAAACTGTTCATCTGAAGGTTTGCCGTAATCGTAACCGATTATGACTTTTAACGTGAAGGAGGACAAATGAGATTCGAGAGCTACAAAACGTCCATTACAACTCCTTCCTCAGTGTTTCCGTGTTCCACGGATAAAAAAACAAAACAAAAAAAACACAGGTTCATGCATGAGGTTGAGTCAGACCTTCCTTTTTGAGTCAACTCTGGCTTTAAAGGAAATTGGGAATTCCCACGATGCATCGCTCCCTCGCCGCAAACGCTCTTTCGCCGCGCTTATTATCCAGCCGCTCGTAATGCTTAACAACTTTCCTGGAATACAGAATAACTTCGCCGTCCTCTCTCCTTCTCATCTGCTTCTACATAACTAATCCTCTTAACGCCTCTGAAAGTCCTGTTCGGCGCATTTGTGTTTGCGTATAATTGCGCGAGGCCCGTGCGCGCGTGCGGTTTGCTCGTCTGCGGCTCATTGTTGGGCGCAGCCGAGTGTTTGGGCAAGATCGCTGTCTGACTCAAACTCTGAGTGAATAATGACAAAGCGCCCGCGCTATTCAGAGAGATGACATTGCGCTTCCAGAAGAGACAGAGAAGGGACTGTGACTGATTCTTTTTTCCTTGCTCTCGTTCTCCATAACATTATTTATCTCTCGTTTTCTGACTGGCCGCCCCCTCCCTCTCTCCCCGCTCCCCGTAGACGTATGCCATCTCTGCAATAAAGTATTGTCTGTTGGTTTATTGATTCATTTACTGCTTCTAGAACATTCTTTTTGAAGGAGGAAGGGGTCAGACAGCGGCACATCCATCAAGCGGCCGATTGGGCGAGTGTAATTGAACTCATTTCGGGTGTGTCATAACAAGGATGGAGGGGGGGAGGCGGTTATCTGGCCCCTGAAGATCTGAGGTCAAAGGTCGACTCTGAGCATTTAGAGAGGTCGTGCTCTAACCGCGCGCGTTCATTCAGAAGAAAGAGGCGAGGAAGGAATCAGGGAGGGTTTCCTGTCATTCAGGGAAATTGATTTTGCCGCTTCCCATCAGTCTTGAAGCTGAGCGCGTGTGAAAGACTTTTCTCTCGCGGCATAAAGTTTGCTCCACTTCGTAGTGTGTTCAGCACTGTCTGATCGCCACGTAACGTGACTAAAAGCTTTGTTTTACATGTTGCATTGATCAGAAGTACTCAACACAGATTATTCAGCATGTACTATATGCTGTATATACTATTTATGCAAAGCATGACTTTGTTTTCTGGCATTCTGGTAAAAACCTGTGCATGCTGACCCGCAGAATGACGCATATTTCACAAAAAAATGGCCCGATCCGTGTGTTACGGATTTCGGATTTTGTGAGTACATGCTGGTAATGATCTGCGCTCGCCATTTGAGACAGAAACCGTATGATTCTTCAGTGCTTTAAGTGCTTTTTTATCTCTCGTTCTCTGTTTGTGACGCTCGCACTAATGCACAGACCCCAAGTTATTCATTAATTGTATTAAGATGCATTGTCTTCTGGCTGTTACTGTTTCACACAATAAACCATCTTTAATGGGTTTTTGTTGCTCTAATTTCCTCTGAAGATCAGTCCCTTGAGTTCATTCTGTGGAAGTGATTACAGAGAGAAAACCCTTCGAATTGTTAATATATTGTGAAATATTTTATGTGCATTTAGCACAAGCTGTTTCAGTGACGCTCACACGGTGATTAAGAAGCTGTACATAATGAAGATACTAATTATTCACCGCCTGAAATGATTTAAGTGCATTCGGTAATGTGACAAAAAAAATCGAGCATGGCATATTACATATAATGTTAGATTTTTTCATAAATTATTTTAATTATAAGCGATAATTATCACCTGTTACACACACAAATAGAAACTGCCTTTTTAAAATCATAACATTATCGCTGAATATTTTACACAGACGTTTGTATGAGGCCAAAGGCAGTAGTTCCCCCTGCTGTCCTGGAGGACGTGTGAATAGACATCAAAACAGAGCATAAAGTCTGGCTCTCGGCAGCAGTTGTACTAAAGCCCTTGATCTTTCTTGATCTAAGAGTGTCTCTCTCTCTCTCTCCTCCTCACCCAACATCTGTCTTTCTCTTTTTCTCAACAGACTTGATGGTTCCTTCTATGAGATCATGTGGGTGGACTTTGAGATTGACAATTTCATCAACCTGCGGTCATCACAGTCCATCCGCTGGCAGATAGAGTATCCTTCCACCGGCGCGTCTGCCGAAGTCATCTCTACCATCTACATCAGCCAGAGAGACCTACAGGGTATCGTACCCATCGCTGAGGTTAGAACACACCCCTCACACGACCTCAGCCTCAGCGTTTTTTAAGCATCTAAACTTATATATATATATATATATATATATATATATATATATATATATATATATATATATATATATATATATATATATGTTATTTATTTATATATATATATATATTTTTTTAAATAAATTATTATCTTGGAAATTTCAGTGATGCATTGAGATAATATTCAGATTTTATTTCATGACTTTATTCCCTCTATGAATTGGGATGGTGGAACATATTTTAAAGCATATGTTCCCTTTAATTTAAAAGCACTAAAACAGGTAAATCTTTCGGAAACTTTTGAAACCTCCTATTTTATTTTATTTTATTTTATTTTATTTTATTTTATTTTATTTTATTTTATTTTATTTTATTTTATTTGTATCATTTCACATTAAGTACCTTCTCCAGAGTTGCCATTTAAGGAAACTTCATGTTGATTAAGTAAACCTACAATTCAAGTCACATTTTTTTTATCTGAAGTTCCCATTTAATTAAACTGAAGCACCCGTTTCCCGATTTTGGGCTTTATGTGTATAGTCCAGTCCACATTTGGGCAAAAACTGCCCATTTACACCAAGCAAGCAGCCGTAATATGCTGTGGTTCATATGCAGTTTAGGGGTGGGTAGGTTTGCATTTGTTTAGCTGCATGCGTATCATCCACCTGAACTGTGTTTTAAGCAGGTATAGGGATTTAACTCTATAGGGATTTAAGTCTAAGTCTTTCAATCTTCCAGATATGCAGCCTCCTGTGGTTCAGAATGATACGAATAACAGTACTTTGTCATGTCAGAAACATAGGACGAGAAGAATGTTTATTTCAAATAGAGCGCAGCTGCTATCTCTCTGCTTTGTAAAACACAGCATGAGCAGTCAATAGTGAAGATGAAAAGCAAAAGAGATGTTTGATGTGAGGATTTTTCTTAGTAAAATGCTCACTTTTTTTACCGAGTTTTACTGTAATGAATCCTCATCTGCTTACATTCCGGTGGTTGTTATTAACAAGATATTGACAGGAAATTGTAACGCGGAAATGAGAGAAGAAGAGTATCATGGCGTGATGTGGGTCTCCTGCATCAACACTTGCGCTGACCACAAGGCCATAAGCCAAACACCTTCATATTTGACCTTCTGATAGGTCAGGTCGTGTGTTCTTCCCCTGCTGTTTGCAGCTCCGTGAGACATGTGCCTCCAGCGGGGGGGAGAGGTGACTCTCACAGCCCCAATCCGAGCTCTCCTGCTGGGGTACATGATTCCAGCGCACTCCCATCAGCTCGCTCTCGCCATGGAGCCTCTTACAGTGTTGAATGGCTGTTTCCTCTGTGGGGGGAAAGTCTTAGAGAATGAAGCGGGGTGTTAGGGAGTATTTTTATAAAAAAAAAAAAAAACTTTTTTTATTTATATGGTAATTAATTAATGCCTTTATTCGGCAAGCATGCATTAAACTGATTGAAAATGTTGAAAAGGTTTTGTTGCAATTTTTGATCATTCTTTGAATTAAAAAAAATAAATATTTGAAAAATTCTTTCGGCAAAAATATTACTTAGCACATCTGTTTTCATTATTGCTAAACGATCAAAAGACATTTATCTTAAGCCCTGATTAGAATATTAGAATTATTTCTTAAATGTCATGTGAAACAATACTGACTATAATAATGTTTTTACATTAATGTGTATGTATTTAAAAAAAAAAAAAAAATTACGTTTACAAAAAGATTTACACACACACACACACACACACATACACACACACACACACACACACACACACACACACACACATATATATATATGCTGTCAAATGATTAGAATTTTTGTTTAAATTATATATGTATGTGTACTGTGTATATTAATGCTTATATATATATATATATATATATATATATATATATATATATATATATATGTATGTATGTTAAAAATGTTAAATGTTATGCTTATATATTAAATATATAGTTAGTTATAGTTATATAGTTATAGGTCTATTTTTCTCTTCATCTTCATCTTTCCCTCTACAGTACATGTCCACAGTGACATCCAGTCCAGACCTTTTAAAGTTAGAGCTTGTTAGAGTCCCTGAGAACCTGTCAGCTAAGAAAGACAGAGACACCTGACATCCCAGACTTCTAGGAAGTAAAGGTCAGAAGATGAAAGACGGCCCATCCTGAAGTCCTGGACTTCCTGGGGAAGTGGCCCAACAACTGGTCATTAACAAAACATGCACAAAAGGGGCGGAAAAAGTGTATAAGGAGGAGAATAGATGAGGTACATGTCGCGATAACAGTTAATAATGCATTTGCAGAAGATTGAGTTTATACATCAGTGGCCGTAAGTAATAAACTGTACCGCAAATGTAATTTAATTTCTACATCAAAAACCCGCTTTCAAACCCATCCTGTGTGTATTTACCCCATAAATAAACTCTTAACAGGACGTATTTGTGCTCAGAGTAGCTTTCAGGACTCGGCGAGTTCCAGTAGAGATACGTCCTATTAGCAGTAATTTGCCTCGCTGTGTAGACGCTATTTTACCCACAATGAGTATGTAGTGAAAGAGGCTATTTCACCCCTCTCCTCTCTTTGGTGTTGAAAGCCAGTTATAAATTGGATCAGTGTGGCTCTTTCCTTACATCTGAGGTGCTGTGTAATTCTGCTTTGGGCTTGTTAGAGTGTTTTAAGCCCCAGACGGTGATACCTCCAGGCCATTTTCTTAGCTTTTTTCCATCTCTCTCTCTCTCTCTCTCTCTCTCTCTCGCTCTCGTACCTTCAGCCTCCCAACTCACCTTTCCCTCTATTTGTGTTTTGTATGTGACCCCCACTATCTTATCGTTCTTGCTCTGTGCGTGTGTGTGCGTTTCCTCGCTGTTTGAGTTGTTCCCAGCGGAGTGAGCAGAAGCAGTTGAGTGTCTGAGCAGTAATTAATTCTTAATTGGAACACTTGTTTATCTTTGTTGTTTGAAGATTCCAATGAGTTGCTGAAATACCCAGCGGGCCTTGTAGCTACGAGAGGGGCGGGGCTTTCAGCTGCGCCGCTTAATACCAGTCTGCCTGCGTTTGTTTACATTAGGGAAAGATAGCGAGAGAGAGAGAGAGAGAGAGAGAGAGAGAGAGAGAGAGACAGAGAGAGAGACAGAGAGAGAGACAGAGAGAGAGAGAGAGAGAGAGAGAGAGAGAGAGACAGAGAGAGAGAGAGAGACATAGAGAGACAGCGAGAGAGAGACAGAGACAGAGAGAGAGACAGAGAGAGAGAGAGAGAGAGAGAGAGAGAGAGAGAGAGAGAGAGACAGCGAGAGAGAGACAGAGACAGAGAGAGAGACAGAGAGAGACAGAGAGAGACAGAGAGAGAGAGACAGAGAGAGACAGAGAGAGAGAGACAGAGACAGAGAGAGAGAGAGACAGAGAGAGAGAGAGAGAGAGAGAGAGAGAGAGAGAGAGAGAGAGAGAGAGTGCCATGCTTAATAGCGACTGCATTAGAAATTACAAATTTGCACGGTGATGAGTCGTTGCTATGGAGAGATGAAAAAAGAGGAGACTTTAAATGAATTGCTTATGCTGTATTGCGGTTTATTTCGATTACTGTTTCACGTTGTGTAAATGATTAATGAGTTATAGCGCTGGAAATGTATGGAAGGATATGAGGGCAGTCACGGCGTGAGCGATTGAGAGAGGATAGAAGTGTTTCATGAGGAATTAGAGAGCTAGAGAAGACGTCTTTCTGGACGCTTGGCTTTTCAGAACGGTTTGTGGTTCATTTTCATTTAGATTTATGTAGTTTTCATACGGCACACGGGACAAACGTTTACCGTGCATACTGTATTACAAAATGTATATCCCAGCTGTGATGCAAAGTATTTTCTTACTTTTCAGAAGCAATGCTGACAGCATAAATAGAAAATAAAGTATTTCAGTCAAAGAAGTTTGTTTTAAAGCCTGATGACATTTGATTCCGAAGACTCCTACACATTTTCTTCAATGTGACTCTACACCTAGAATAGTGTGAATAAACAGCACGCGTTTTATATTTCTTTTCGTTTTAGACAAAAAAGACAGTGTTTTACGGAGAGGTCAAGAAGTGCAAAGTTAGATGCTTTAATTGGCTGCGAGAAACGGTATTTGTTTGCTTTCGCTTTTATGAGCAGTATTAAATACCGCTGTTAATGATTCACCAAATTAGTAGGTTTATATATGATATAATTCTAGAAATCAGACCATTTCAGACCATTTTCTGTTAGGGTACATAGTAGTTCTACATATTCCCTGTTTTATTGTTATTAATAATATTTGTATTTATTAATATTTTCTTTTAACATCATAATAAACTTGTATTTTGCTTAGTTATAGTATATATATATATATATATATATATATATATATATATATATATATATATATATATATATATAATGTTATATTATATTATGTTATGTTATGATTAATTAATGAACAAATCCTTGGTAAGCTCTGCTGGTGCCATAAAGTTTGGAGAGATCATTCAGGCAGATTTTTTATTACATTTTTATTCATTTATTTACTTTTTAAATAAAAAAACGTGTAGTCTTAATGGTCATTTAATCAGCCATCGGCAAGCGAAGCATAGGCATCCTCTCACATTTTTTGCCAAATTATATTAAGGTCACGCTTTAGAGCTTTAATAAACATCATCTACTGGTGTCGCTCTCGGTGACTTAAGAAAAACGAGTGTTTCACACCCTGTTTTTCGCTTTTGTTTTTGTAAAGTCGATTATTTTGTCATCACGCTGCCTTCCTCGCCTCCTTGGATGAAAGAAGGGCCCGAAGCTTCAGTCACACCTGCTGGGGCCGGTGCTTTTAATGTAATTAAAGGCAGGAAATTTAAACATCGTCCCGCCTGAAGCAGTTCATTTGGGCCATTAACCTTTCATTTCTCAACCATACCTTCACGAGCCATCTTCTTCAGGTTTTTTCGAACACTCGCGACCGTATTCGCGTCTCTGTATCTCTGTTCGTCTTCCTCATTAGCTTGCTTTGAGCAAGGAAGGTGGAGGAGAGAGGAAGAGAGCAAGAAAGCCAAAGAGAGAGAGAGAGTTAGGGAGCAAAAGAGAGAGAGAGAGAGCAGTCTTGTCTATATTTATCACAGGCGGTACATGGAGCTGCCATGCCTAGTTTTAATAATACGGTATGATGAATGGATGTTTCCCACAGGTCAAAGAAAGAGTGGAAGTAACAGCGGCGTCGGAAAAAGAAAGTCCTAAAACGAGAGCCTAAATGGCGATGTTTTGCATTTTTTCCGGAGTGTTTAATAGTCCGACTCTCCCTTTGTGTTTCTGAATAAGACAGAGCGTTGCATTCCAAGGGCCAGGAAGACGGCGACTCCGGGGACCCGAGTCCCTAACAGGCCTAACGGAGGCACGCAGTCCACCGAGGGCTTTGATCACTGTTCTATTCATTGTTGCCTTGCCAACTTAGATTTATCACTCCCTCTTCAGAGGCCGTTTTATGCTGTAAATACGATCAGCAACGTGAAAAAACCAAATAAAATATTGCCCGACGGGAGCTAAACGCAATCGATAGCTGAGGTGCGAGCCAAACAAAGTAATCAAATGAAGAAATAGGTCGTTTTTTTGGAAAAGGGAGATTCTTCAGCACGTCAAAAATACTGCTCTGTAGGAAGGCGTTATATAGGGAAAGCATATAATAATGATAACCGTCAGTCCATGACTCAGTGGTTTGTTGCATGCAGGAGTTCTTAAAAGACTTTTTTTTATTCGCTAGTTTGCACTTTTCTTTTCTTAATTGCTGTTTTTTCACCCGCTCCTGGCGATACAATGCACTTTCCACGAACAAGATGACACAGAACGCGATTTTCCATTCCATTACGCTACCTTTCCATTATTTTTCTATGTAAACATGCTAGACGGATGCGTTTGAGGGTTGCGCTTGTGTCTTTTCCATCGTCTCGCTTGTGAAATGTCTTTCAACCTTTTAAAAAACGCGACGTGTTTTTTCCTGCCATTCCAATCCTCATGTTTCCAGCTCATCAGGTCGATATTATTTACTTTTTTAGTATAAATTGACTCTAAATTAATCTTGATGAACGCAGTTAATGCTGAAGTATATGTGTCAAATAATCCTATCATATATGATGTTAAAAATAGCATTTTAAAGTTTACAGAAATTTTGCATAAGATTTTTTCAATTGTTTCAAAATTATGCCATGTACGATTTTAAATGCTTGATTAAAATCGGAACTGACTAAAGAGATGGGGCATATAGTCCCATAGCGAGTATTTTTAGTAATTAGTAGACAATAAAATAATACATTTACATTATTTGTGCATGCATATACTGTATATGTAGTACATAAATAGTATATGTAGTTGCATCAGTGATGTGACCATGGTAAAAGTCCATATAAACAACATTTGACAAAATATTAACAGGTAACATATAATATTAGGTAATACTCTATATAAAAATCATTTTGTGAGTCAAGTGCAATCACATCTTAATGTTCTTTGTCATTTTACTAATCTCATGGTAAATGTTACATTTGTCTCCTTAGAAAATTAACTCCAAATAAGTGAAGATATTTTAAGGTTAAATGCAAAGTAAAACGTGTTTTTGATTATTGCGCACCCCTCCAAGTCTATTAATATATAACTGCCCACCAGCAAAAACCACATTAAAAAGTCTTAATTACACAACAGTGGATTAAAGCATGAATAACATCCAGTAAATCTAATAATTAAGTGAGGAATGCTCTAATAATAATCTGTTTTAATGCAAGAAAAAAAAATGTTTGTTTAACATTTTTAATTATTCTTTCTCTTACGGGTTAAAGACTGATATTACACAGATATTATACAATCCTCATCCATAGTGACATTAAAACACATTGTGTTTTATTAGGCATTGCGCAATTTTTAATCAGTAAGTCTCGGCACGATATGCCACTAAATATGTTATTACACTTGTCAAGAATTAAATGCATTTTAAACATAGTACTTTTCTACTGGTTGCTATAACAAAAAGTCATTGAATCTAGGGAAAACGTGCACCATTATTTGTCCGGTGCATTGTTCGGATGCTTTTTAGATGAGATACCGGTTTCTTTACTAAGGACTCCTCTGGAGGTCCGGTGAGTGTGTTTAGGATGAGATGAATAAATGTAGGGCACAGATACACTCACGCTCGCAATTTTATAAGCTTTTAGTGGTGAATTCTTCAAAAGGCAAATAAACGGAGCCGAGAGTCAAACCGTAAAAAATGAGCGTGCGCTTATTCTGTGTGTCAAAGAAAGGAGTTGCAGCGGAGAGCAAACCCACACACACACACACACACACACACACACACACACACGTACTGACTCACCTGGATATTACAGCGTGGTTAGCGGAATCGTTACACACCACAGGGTCACGAGGCTTACACACACACACACACACAGATGGCACAGAAACGTTTTGGAGAAAGGTTTCCTGTGTTTCTGGCCCTATTAGTGAGCCTGTAATTCAAAATGTCGTGAAGCTAATTGTCAATTACATCTGATCTATCAGTCTCAGTGCCAGAGCCGCCAAGACCTGCCAAGACGCGCTCTGCTTCTACTCCTCTCTCATTCTCCTTTTCCTCTCCTCTCCCACCTCTGAGCTCTTCACCTCTGGAGCTTTCCGAGCGCTCTCCTTCAAAGAAGGGCCATTGCACAGCAATTTGGCTCGGTGAAATGGAATTGTGTGCGTGTCCGCGAGAGAGAAACTCAGACAGAGAGAATGATTTGCTAGAAATCGCCGCCTGTTCGAATTTGTATTCCGCACATAAATCCAAAAAGCGAGGGCAGAGTTCTTCGATGTTTTGCTTGATAAGGCTTGTCGGGAGAACAAAAGTAGGTTGTATTAGCGATTCATCTGGAGAATAAAAAAAACGAAAAACGCTCGACTGTCACCCCGGTGATGCTAACGCTCTGTTTTTGTACCCCGTGAACTGCTGTTTTCCTGTTTACCTCCTCACGTCTGACTTTCTCGGGCCTGCCGGAAGAAACGAGAGCTAAAGCATTTATAGCTGATTTTTTGCGCGAGGTGCCGAGCTCGGCGGGGACCCGAGCGTCCGCTCTCCCTTCCGCGCGTTTAATGGGTTTGCATTAAATCGCCGCTAAGTGCCTCCATCAATTTACCACTCGCAGCTTATCAATGGAAACTAGAAAGAGAAGCGAACAGCTGAAAAAAAAAAGCACGGAAGATGTCTTTTAGAGGGGTTTCGGAGGTTAATTGTGTTTAAAATGTTTGTATATACATATTTCCATTTGATCCATTTGATAATACGCAATTAGATGAAGAGTGAGATGGTGGCAGAAGTGTTTTTTGATTGCGGTGTCTGTGTGTGTGTCTGTGTTTGTGTGATAAAGGTCCATGCTTGTTAGATGAAAAGTGAACGTTAGACAGTGTGAAATATTGATGCTCAGTGTCTCCCTGCTGTGCCCCCTGTTAAAGTTTCAAATGATTTTTAGTTTGGCAGCATCAGCCGTTCCACTTCCCTGAATTGCCTCTAGTCTTACCTAATCGCATTACTTTTTAAAATGAACGTTTTGGAAAGTAACATGTTAGTTTATTATTATTATTCATGTTATTGTTGCTATATTTTATGTTTATATTTTTTTACATTTACATTTAAATTTATGTATTTTTTGGTAAACAATTATTTATTTATTTATTATTATTATTAAGTATTTATTACAGCAGTTATTAATATTCAGTATCTTAATATTTTTAATGCACAATATTTTTAGGGATACTGTAATCCATTTTTTAGGACTCTTTGATGAATATAAAATCAGCATTTGTTTGAAGTAGAAATATTTAGTAACATTATAAATGTCTTCCCTATTTCTTTAGGATTAAAAAAAGAACCGAACTTGTTGAAAAGTATAAGGAGGTAAAGAATGTAGTGCGTATTCGTGTAAAGTAATAAAAACATCTTACATTTATTTAATGTAACAAAGCTGTATGGGGTCGCTGAAATTTATTTCTAAAAGGTTATAAAAGATATAGTTATTGTACGCACACAAAGTCGGAGAGACGAACGCCAACTGCTGGTGTAAGGCTCACAAAAGAGAAAGCCTCAGGCAGCACAGAAGTCACATTTCTTTCTGTATACCATAATTAGTTACTTTTTATGTAACAGTAGCTAACGTTTGCCCAACACTGATTAGCACATACAGGAAATCAACTGAACCGCAGAAATGTGGGACACAGGACTTAGCGGCTCCGCTTGTCAACAATAAGCCTTTGAAATCGTGAGACGGGAATGCAGACGCGTACAATGGTTATGAAAGACATCTCCTAATTGGATACTGACATGCTCAAGTGAGCTGTGTGATACAGGAGGAGAAATGTAATGAATCTGCTAATTAGAGGTTAACTTGAAGTGTGCGTACAGCTGTCAGAAGGGCGTTTCGTTTTACGCCGATGACCACATGCAGCTCCTCCCACTTGTTTATCCAGCCACTATGCGTCATTTGTCACGTTCATTGTTAGTTTCGCTTGATGCCTCGTGCCAAAGCGACGAAGGCTGACTGCATTAGTCAGATTTTTGCAACTTTCTAGCGTGCGTGGATTATTCAGTTTCTTTAAGGGTGCGAGCGATACGGGAGTTAATCGTTTTTTGCTGCGACCTGCACATTTCGCCAGCGCGCTGGCGTTTACAAGCTTGTATTTCAAAGCTTAATTACGGTCAGTTACGAGCTGCTGTCCAGGCCTCGGAGGTGAGGTGTTTGTGACCTCCCTGATTTTATGGCTCTTTAGCTTTGTATTAAATACAAGATGAAAGCCATTGCATTTATAGCAGGTGCACAGCGCTGATAATGACAGGCAGCGGTGATGTACTTAGACACAGTGCATTGTGGGGGATCAGGTGACGCCGCCTCCTATCCTCGAGAGTCTGTTTATTTCCATTCCAGTTTCGGCCTCCGAGTTTGAAGTTGCGAATAATTGGATAGTTTCTCTTACAAAGCAACAAAATGACCTGTCATTGTAATTACGCTGACATTTACTGTGACCTCTTTCTGTACCGACCCGCCTCACCGGAGTGGCGTTCCTCCTGCTCTAGTTCCCCCGAAGGTCGATAACCCCCAAAACCCAAATTGCATCGGATCGAATCGCCTGGCATCGGAATCACCCGGACTCGACGGCATAAAATAATTAGAGGCGCGTATCGATAGTTCCTAAAGTGTTAATGTGCCTTAATTGAGTTCTGTTTTTAGCACACATGGTCTCCATCCACTGTTTAAATGGGAGGAGAGTTTCCTGTTAAACCCATATTGACAGAGCCATACTCAGACCATTATCCTCAGAACTTAATTAGTGGGGAGCATTACTACTTTTCAAAACCCCTAATGTTAAACTACATGTGCTTAAGGCATTAATCATACCTCAGATTATGCAGCTTGTTGCGAACTTGTCGAAAGCGCGCTTTCCTTTCTAAGCAATTGTGCTTAAAATCTCAGTGACTCTGTATTTATATAGTTATAAAAACACATTTATAGGGTTACAGCAGTTTCAGTAACACTTTCTATAAATTCCTGTGTTTATAACACATTAGAAGGGTATTCTTAAGGCATTATGATGAATGCATAATACATTACAAACAAAAACTTTTATTTTGGATGCTACTGATGGTTTGACAGCGGCCGACGTGCTACGGCTCCAGCGCCGAGGTGGGGAATCTACTTGGATTAGTTGAATGATGCAGGCTTATGGTCCTTCTGATGCTTTATCGATTGGACTTTGGTCAGGCTGCTCTCTGGACCGCAGTGACGGATCCTGTTGTTGGAGGGTTTCGGTTCAGCGCGTCCCAAACCGCGGTCTGTGTGGTGAGGTCATTTGTGGTTGTCAGAGTAATTGGGCAGAGCACGGGGGGTTTAAAGACGCCCCGCGTCCGCAAGCAAATCCGCCGGCTCGTTTTCGCGATGAAATTTTAAACCGGGCCTCTTCCTGGCAATTAAAATCACGTTTTGTCTCAAAATCATTCGCGTTACACAACTCGAAGGTTTATTAATAATACTCCGATCACAACCTTACCGTCCGCTGCAACCAATTATAGCAAAATTTGCTATCCCCGTCCAATATCGCACGTCTCCGTGCTAAAGGCATCTGATTGATGGTTTGTTATTTACTGTGGAGAAACTTCAGCCTCTGTACACAGACGTTCTCGGTTTTATAGCTTTCGCCGCCCGTTGCCCATCTGAGCCGATCCTCCATCCAGCCTCTATTTAGGGGAGGAAACACGACCCATAAATCACCACTGTGCCCACGGACACTTCTCTTCTCTTAACGCTTAGTGATATATATGGGTCCGTGCTCTATAGCTGCCGTTATGGCAGGAGGAGCTCACGGAAAATTGGATATCGAGGCAAAGGGGGAAAACAGGAAATGAGCTTAAGGATCGCAATGTGATTGGGCCTGGGGGCAAGAGAGCAGAAATTAGCATAAGACGCACAGTAAGCATACTGAGATTGGCCCAGAACATGACAGCTGGATAGTAATTATTGCCCCTACTCTTTTCTCATAAATTCACGACGGGCAGTTGCTCGAACAGTGGCCCTTTTAATGGCGCAAATTCCCACAGACGCAGGAAGTTCAGCATCGCATTTATTTTTTCTGACGGACGGAAGCCCGCATGCAATGAAACTTGAAATGTCAGTTTATTTTCAGCTTGTTTATAAATGTTTCTAATTAAATACGTTGGTGCGGAGTGGACCTAGACTGAAGTTCGAGCTGTATCTTTATCTCACGCCATCTGTTTGTCTTTAGGTGAGGATTCAGTTAATAAACACGAAAAGATGAAGCAATTCCTCATTTGCGAGATAACGATAATGTGGAGGACTGCAGCCAAATAAAACATGTCATTCTTTTAATAACTTTGTGTGAAAAACAGACCAAAATTTAAGTCAGTTTCAATTCAGTATATCTCTCTGCTAGTTAAACCAGGAAGGTTGAATGTGTTCGGAAAGAGCTTGACTGACCGATCATAACCAATCTTAGCCTTCCCCTGGCCACGGGGGCTTGGGGCAAAAATGTCACTAAATTGGACAAAAATGCCCCTGCACAAACAAATTTAATATATTAGGTTGCTAACAAAGTGAATATAAATAGACAGTGTTGATTGCGGCTAATCTGCTCATGTTGCGCCGTCTTTTATTTCAGGTGTTTTTACAATGTTGCGCATTTTAACCAATCACGCACTATTCTGTTGAGCTTCGGAATGCAACAGCCAATCAGAGGAACTCAGATGAGTCATCGGACTCTTGAGAAGCGAATTCCGGACTCTTGAGAATTCTCTCATTATAAACAACAAAACGCAGATGTAAATTTTCACAGTGATTGCAAGGTTAGTTCTTGTAAGGTTAAGTTTTTTTTTGAGAGTGTTTATAAACTAGTGATAGGTATTGATGATATCACTTTCTATATATAAATTTTTTGCTGTTTGGAAATGTTACGTAATTATCCAATATTTCACTTTTTTTAGCCTACATGACACTGATGGTTCTTGCCTAAAAATATGGGTTTATGATGTATAATAGATTTGCTTTTAGCCTTACCCAGGAGTTGGTTCACCTTCCGACTATGGGCAGAAACTAACGATAAATAAAATAAAAAATTGTAATTAGTGTTTACTAATGACTACATCTACCCCAATTCTCGAACAATAATGCAAAAACAGTTTATTATTGTACAGTGTGACAAAGATATGCTTTATTGATGCGCACATCAATATCACAAACACGGATCAGACGGGACAGTAGATTAACTTCAGTGGACTTAAACTTAAAAACGTTCTGATGTTCATTCGTGATCATTTTGTGCTTTAAGTAAATACGAAAACTACAGGCACTACAGTCATCTGTCATTAAAGAGCCACAAAACGATAGTTACCGTCTTTAAAAATGACAAAATATATATGAGTCAAAATGTGTTTCTGTAGAGCGTGACCAAGGTCTCGGATCGAAATTTCTGGAAAGACACATTCTGGCAGAAATTTATAGCTTGCACATGCTGGATAGAAGTGCCTACTAGGTGCATAAAAATAAAATGCTGATTTACATTTACACTGACGTTCTCATCTTGGCAAGAAAAATATGAAATGACCAACCCAATTAGTGTACTGTATCTTCTCGTGTAGATTTTCAAAAATATGAAAGGGAAATTAAATAATGTTTGGTTTCCAAGTCGTTTTTGATGTCTGCGTTAATTATTTTTTAGTACAGTCTGCCAAATTACTAGAGGGATCTGCAAATTGAGTTTAGATTAATTACATGTTATCTCCATGCCTGCTATGGCGTGTCTTGTTTTGAAGTATGCTTCAGCCAGTTGTGACTTCTTCGCTTCTTTCAGCAAGTTGATACGGAGTTGGAAAATGGGTAAACTGCTGGTAAATTGTCAGCACAGAGGTGTAAACATGGTACGGAATATGCCACAGTTATTTAGCTAAAATCCCGCCAAAAAATCAGCTTCAGAATTGCTGGCCCACAGGGTTTGGCAAATCTGGAAATAAAATCCCCCGGTTTCAGTTGCTAGAGCCCCTCTGTTACAACCCACACTCACACACTCACACACACACACACACACACAGCCAACCTGACAAAACAAGTATCATCGCATATGCCAGGTTATGCAATAGAGAGAGAAAAATACATGCTCTCACAGATGTCTGCGCGTTTAGACATTATCCCGCATTACTGCTGGCTTGCATTTATTCAAATGTATTTTTCCTTCTACAAAGAGACAGTTTTTAGATGTATTGATTTTTGAGGATTTGCAGGGCCGCTTTTTTCCCTTCAAGATTTCCGACGTGGCTTTTCTTTGTGTGTGTGTGAATGTAATCTAATGAACTCTGAAATAGACCCTCTTTCGATATGTGGGGTAAATCAGAAAAAAAACAACATTTGCGTATTGATTGTTGGAACAAGGAATCTGAAATGTTTTATTAGATCCAATATCCCAGTCAGTGGTGAATGGACCTAAATGGATTGGATTTTTCTTACTGGTCCAGTGAGATCAACATTACTCATACTCTGAAGTGACTGACCCCTAGAGGATGGTAGCAGAACTAGATGCTACTTTCATTTTCTTTTTCATATTTAATTTTTTTTTTCAATTGAATTCAAATGTTAACAATGTTGGTATTATAGCCCATGCCCCTTATTTTTATATCAAGGTTTGAAGATAATGGTTTAATGTTTAAAAATAACTCATTTCTAAATTACTAAAGTCATTTCTTGGCTCTTTTTGAAAGTCCTTGTTATAAGCCATGAACCAGTTATGAGTAAAAAAACGTTTTTAAACAAAAAGATGAAGGTGCAATACTGTGTACTTAACAGCTTTAACTAGGAAAAGAAGTATGAATCACTGCGAATGACATACTTGCATTAAAACGGAAGCCATTTACAGGTAATCATTATTTTGAGAGCATAGAAAAATAACAATATTATTTGCAGTGCCTTATGGGAATGGGCGGGCACGGAGGTATTGTTTAGACACAGTTTGTTTATTAAAACCAATTTGAAATAATATGAGCCGACGGGTTCAACATGGGCACATACCATTGATTAAAAAACTCACATAGCTCACAGTAGGTCCGTTTTTAAAATTCATACATTTTTGTTCAAAGTCATTTCCCTTATGAAGAATATTAATGGGATGTTTGCTTTTGGAACCCAGCTGTTGTACTCTATGCCCGAGTGGGAGCCGTGAAAGGAGGAAGATGATGGTTTGTGAAACCTATAAGGAAGCAATAAAATATTGCTAAATTGTTTCCTCACACCTTATCGCCCGTGCTAGTTTGTATTAGCTTCACACTCTTGCACGAACAACCAGAGACTCACAATGTGTATCCTGTCAATACTCAGCACCACACTCCCAGTAAAAAAAGTACAAAACTGTCACTGGGTCACACGCTTGTACCTGAAAGGTCTATTTTGGTCTCTTAAAGGTACATATTAGCACTCAAAGTGTACATATTTGAAGCTAATAGGTACAAAAGTTTACCTTTTTGAAAAGGTGCCGCCCCAGAGACAGCTTTTGTACCTTTATTCCCCAGAGTGTAGCATAGCGTGAGTTGAATACAGTAACACCCACCCCCTTAAAAAAATACACTGAAATACTGTGCATCGACATTCATTCGGTTGGATTTTTTGAGAAGCCTTTGTGCTTTCCAATAGGATATCTTCACGTCACATGTTGTTCACGCACTAATCTTCATGTCATCCGGTTGTAAGAGGGATAACTGTACGCAGATCCAATCAGTCATCCCTGTCCCCGGCACGTACAAAATGCATTGGGCCCAGACAGGTGACCAGGAAAAGAGCGTTATCCATCCCTTTGTCTGACCCGGCTTGCTCACCGCTGCCGTGCTTCCCATTTGACAGAGACGATTTATAATGTCACGCCGACACCCGTGAAGTACGAGCCACCTCGCGCTGTAACGGCGTCATTCTGTTCTCCTCCACTTGAGGAGTGTGAAATTCATTAGCTGAATGGTTATAAAGAGATTAAGAATGTGACGTAATGGATATCAATTATGATTTATTCAATCTGGTTGCGTGAGAGAGCTGCAGCTGGATCTCTTGAATGTGAAGAGGCGAGCAGGAGTGTGTGTTTGTCTGCAGTGTTTGTGTTTGTGTGTCTTTTTACGCAGAAGCGGCCCATTCATGCCAAGACTCTCAGAGAGCAGCGCTACTTCCTGTTTTTTAGCGGCTTATTACTGATGTCGTCATACAAAATTGGTGTCATATTTCACTAGACGAGTCTTTTTTTTTGTTGAGTTGTGGTTGTCTGGCTAGTAGGTAGGTCTGCGGGGGGGGTTTGTCTGCGTGTCACAGCAGATCTATTTATTTGTGTTTTTTTAAGGCTTACAGAGCTATTAAATGATGTCTTATATGTTGCACGTTTGTCAAGTGCGTATGAGCATGTGTTTTGGGTTAAACACCATACAGTATTTTAACAAAACAGCATATGTAACAGTACTACAAACAGAACGCTAGCACTTTTTTTTACTCCTGTGCATGCTATGTTCTTATATTAGTAATTACAATAACTGACTAGGTAGCTAGGTAGCTAGGTAGGTAGCTAAAACTAGGTAGCCTACTTACCCTAAACCTAACCCTACCCCATTTATCAATTTTTAGGTAGGTACACATACTCTAACATAAAGTGCAACCAACAGATCTATTATAGTATTATGATCGTAGTATTCATAACTCTTTGTAGTCTTTAAACCTAGTTTAAAACTAGTTTAATATATACAATAAACAGTTAAGCAAAATTACTTAGGACTACTTATTTCAATGCAGTGTTTGTGCGTCTCAGACTCTCAGAAGACAGCAATTCCTTTTTTCTTTCTTTCTTTCTTTCTTTTTTCTCAGAAGCTTATCATTACCGATGTCATCGTATGAAATTGCTTTAACATTTAACCAGAGATGAATGTCTTGCTTCGTTGAGTTGTGTAGCTGTCTGGCTAGCAGGTGGATTTGCATTGTTATTATATTTACCGTTGTGTCAAAATACATATTTTTAGTTGTATGTGACTTTATATGTTAGCTGAGTGGGGTAAAGCAGATACGAACCTATCCTTGATTCATTCATCATGTTTATCTGTCAGGACCTGAGATGAAAAACTGCTCGTATTGCAGCCGGGTAGATTTTTCTTTCTCTATTGTATTGCGTCTCCTTTATTTTTGTCTCATTGCCACATACAAACACTCTCATTCTCTCAAGTCTGGAAGTAGCTGTAGTTCTGATAGACTGAGACCTTTGAGGTATCCGCCCGATATAATGGACATTTAATGCCTGAGCCATGTAGCGCTCGTGATCTGACAGTTTCTTAAAATCACAAGCAGTATTCTTTATTCATTTAAGAGTCAGTGGAGCGGATGCACTAAGCAGCTTCATATTCATAAGTGGTATTTTCATGCAAAAACCTGTTTTTTATTCACTAACCACCTGCAGTCCAGTTTAACCATGCATTAAGATAGCTGAATGGGAATTCCAATTAAATCATAGTTTTTTTAAGCATAAACATGACTGTTTTTTATGCAAACGGAGGTTATAGATTTGCACGGTATTCACAGAAGTAAGCGCTGTTTACTTGCTTTTAAGTCCATAGTAAAGGTAGTCATTTAACCGAATTGTTTTAAAGGGATGTTTATATAATCAGGTTAGTTCAACTCGATCAAAATGTGAGTAAACCCCAGACAGATTTTTCATACATTTCACATAAATTACATTTTCAGCCTTATAAATCCATTAAACATGTTCTTGTGTCTTGTGGTCAACAAGGCTGCATTTATTTGATCGGCAGTACAATAAAACAGTTCTATTGTGAAATACATTTTTGCACTTTAAAATAAATGTTTATTATAGATTTTTTTAAATGTAATTTTTTTCTGAAAGCTGAATCACACATGATTCTTCAGAAATCATTCTAATATGATGATTTAGTTTAAGAAACATTTTCATTATTATCAATGGAAATATGCTTAATATATAGATTTAAAAAATAAATAAATAAAAAAAAATATATATATATATATATATATAAATATTTTATATATATATATATATATATATATATATATATATATATATATATATAAATATTTTATATATATATATATATATATATATATATATATATATATATATTTTTTTTTTTTTTTTTTTTTTTTTTTAAGTGCATAAATTTACAAAGTGGCATATGCAACTTTATACAGAGTATCATATTAGAAATTATGCTAATTACTAACAACAATTATTTATTTGATTTCTCAAACCATGCATTTTTATTTATTAAAAACTATATATAATAGCTATATAAAATATGTATATATGTAATCAATTAAGCACAATTGACTTTTACTTTTATTTCTAATCTGTCCTAGTCTCTTTGTACGGTGGAGGTTTTGAGCGTCTTTCTCTGGATGGCGTTGTAATGACTCATTATCGCTATGGATACTGCGATAACTGACCTCTCTTCTCGTCGTAATTACCAGCCTTTTCATAAAGCTAAAATGTCAATTATGGCCACGACCAAGCCTCCTCCGAGCCCTCGCTCTCATTTTCTCTCTCTCGTTCTTTCTTTTCTCTCCAATAAAGGAGCGTTTTCTCCCGAGAGGAATGTGCTGTCGTGCTAAATATTTATGCGGTAAATACTTGAGGAGATGAATTTCAAGAGTCCCAAGCCCACACGAAGACCCATTAACCCTCTTTGAATGTGATGAAATGATTGTATAATTGAGAATATGATAATTAATCTCTGTCAAAGCCGAGCAATCGTGAGATGTGAAACAGCATCAGCTTTACATTAGAGAGGCTCGCCTTCTCTGCACCTCGATTTATTGCAGATTGTTATTTTTCAGATCAATTTATCTGAATTTCAGCTGTTCGAGTATTCCATCCAACATTTTAATAATGTGAAAGGACGGGGGGTGGAAAGTTTCCAAAAATTGACTGGGGAAAGTTTCGGATGTATTTAAAATTTCATGCAAAATAGCTTCAATTTTTTCCTTATCTGATGATTTACCTGATGTGTTGGTTCATTAATGATGAATTAATCACACATTCATTTTAGCTTGAGAAATTAAAATTAAAAGATCATTTGTTCATTAGATCTAAAAAGTCATTATTGTCTCAAATGAGAAAATAAGTGAAAAGAAATTGCAATAGTGCATTCAGAAATAAATATTTTGATACAGCATTGCATAAATGATATAAAGAAATGGGTATAAAGTTTTAAATGATCATTCAATTATTACAATTATATGATAGTGATCAACATGAAACTAAATTCGCCAGAAGCTGACAACAAGCCATCGAGTTGTTCATTCAAGTTATAGTTAGAGTTATATTTAAATAACGCAAGTGACTCTTTTTATGAATAAGTCACATAATTACTTGCTTTGTTGAATCAAGAATCACTTGATTCATTCAGCAAAAAAACATGGTTTTAATTAATTATTTTTCCATAGTTAATTGTGCCAAATCAACAAATTAAATCCACGGTCCTGATATAAATATGTTATAGTGAGAGCTGTCGATTTAACATGTTATTCAAGTTATTAAGTTAAGGAAAAAATGATGTGTTATGATATAATTAAGCAATATCATGAGCGACAAGTGATTTTTTTCATTACGAACATGCAAACATGGTATTGATTTTATACAGTTAAGAACTTATAATATTGCACATAATATTGTCTGTTTTTGTTTATTTTTGTCGTGTGTCTTCAAGCAAAACACAATTACCGATGAATCTGCAAATCTTTTGAAATAATTGAGTGAACCAGTGAACTGATTCATTAAGGGAGCCCTTTACTGTACTTCATTCCTGAATGAATCATTCATTTGAACGAATGAATGATTTATTCTGCCACCTACTGGCAGTTTTTGTTTAATTTTATTTAATATTTATAAAAAAAATGCTAAAAATAAAACATCCCTTTTAATAAAAGCCTAATGAAAGGGTTTATGCAATTAAAACCGATAATTCATCGCTACTTCTTTTTATTAATTAGATTAAAAACGAATCGATCGACAGCCCTAATTATAATATTTAAATGTAAATATTTCTAATATTGTGCTATAATTATACGAATGTATAAGTGTATATAAATGACGTGGCGAATGTCTGTCTCGCATAGGACACAGAGATCCTGAACACAGCGATCCTGACCGGACGACGCGTTGCCATCCCGGTCAAGGTTGTTACCGTGGAGCAGGACGGAACAGTGAGAGAGGTCGATGACCCCGTGACCTGCATCTCCACAGACGAGGACGTCCTCAAGGTGAGAGCTCACCTGCTTTATCTCACGGTACCTTTTCCATCCTCTGCCCCCTGCCCTCCATCAAGAGTCAGGACAGGAGTCGGGGCTTGCATTGTCGGTAGATTTCATCTCGCGAAAAGTCGAAGCGACGGGATCCAGGGCGACTCAGGGAAGCCCAGAGCGGAGGCAGATGAACAGACAAGAAAAACGGCAGGTGCCTGCGAAAGCCATTTTTTCCCCCCGCTATGCTTCTCTTTTTAACGGCTTTGAGTCGCAGAGACATCAGGGAAGTATTCACGCTCAGAAATGCACACATACACAAAAAAAAAAAGGCATTTCCAGAACTGAATAACGGTCGGGAAGACAAACGCGAGACGTGTCACATGAAACGGCTGAGCCGATGCAAATTAAGACATGAAAGGTAGCAGAACCGCCGAAAGAATGATGGAACTATAAGGATGAAAAATTCTGATGTAACAGGAAGAAACACCTTCAAATATAAACAAACCAACCACGTCATACCCATCTGATTA
Organism: Puntigrus tetrazona; assembly: GCF_018831695.1. Classification (NCBI taxonomy): domain Eukaryota; kingdom Metazoa; phylum Chordata; class Actinopteri; order Cypriniformes; family Cyprinidae; genus Puntigrus; species Puntigrus tetrazona. Next base: position 5,192,726 of record NC_056703.1, on the reverse strand, counting down.
TTTATTCAAGTATTGTTCAACTTCTGCAGAATTTACTCACGAATGTGTTTAAAAGCGGTCGCTCTACTCGACCTGTGAAGTATTTGATCTTTCTCGTTTCTGTGTTCAACCAGAGATGATAAAGAACATTTACATATGATTCAGCGTTCAAAATGGCTAGATAGAATCGGCTTTAGATTTTATTTGTTTTTTTTAATAAATACTGATATTCTCTGAGGAGTTTTCTCTTCTTTTCTCACTGTCTGACCGCTCAAACTAAATACTGTGTGTTTGAGTGTATATATATATATATATATATATATATATATATATATATATATATATATATATATATATATATATATATATACTATATATATATATATATATATATATATATATATATATATATATATATATAAGATTTATGCAGTCTGCAAGATATTATTTTGCCATTAAATTAAGCACAGGAAATTTTATTTTATTTCTAACAATAGATTTACATTGTCTCAAAGGTCTCAAATGACATTTTCTAAAATTGTAATATATAATACAGTTTTTTACTGTACTTTTAAAAGGATATATGAAAAAAATACAGCCTAGATGAGCATAAACTTTTGACCGATCCTTCCTTAGCTAACACGGTGCTTTATCTGCTAGTAGTATCATTTTTGCACTCTGCATTTCCTTCTCCGTTTCTTTTGTAGAAGATAAAAAACACTTTCTTCTTGGAGCTGAGGGTCAATTGTTCCCTCGGGGGTTGCGTGGAAGTCGCATCAGAGTCTGCGTTGTCATGCTCTCCTGAGCTCTGAGCTAATAACTGAACTTTCCCCGATGCTGAGGCAATTTCCATTTACAAGCAGCAATATGTAGTTTAAATACAATCAATACCCGGTAACAATGAAAAACCCATTCCAGAGCTTTAATGCAAAGTTGAACAACAGAGCGTGTTATTAAGGGAATTACACGACGCTCATTTTCTGTCGGTGTAGAGATGGGGGAAAAAAGAGCATCGGGATAGAAGAGAATCTGCTTCATGACAGAAACATGTGGTGGAGAAATTGCGGCAGGTGTACCTGTCTACTTGCAGGTGTCATAAAGATGTGTGTGTGACCTCCGGCTGACACGCGTGACAGGTGTAAACAGGAAACATGACAGCGTTGCAACCGAGGACGAGATCCAGAAGTGCACCGTCAGGGTAAACTCGGCTACGGGAAATGTTCGCTAGCATAAACCAGCTTTATTTACACCAGGGGCGCTCAAACTTTTTGGGGACACCTTAAAAAGTGAAATGTTTATCCAAGGACCGACCCTCTCTTAATTGTTACAAGCTAACTATTGCTACAGTTTTGGCTTTTTTTTTGGAATTAGTTTTATTTTTATAATTTCCTTTCCTGTTGTGATATTTATGGACTGAGTTAAGCAATCCAAAAGTAGGTCTGCTTCACTTTTTATTACATAATTTATAACAACGAAAAGTAACAAATGCAGACGTTTCTTAATTTCATCGTTCCTCGACTTTCGCTTTTTAATTCTTCTGCATACTAACCGCTTTCAATCAATAAGAAAACACGCCTAATCGATTGGATTCAAAAAACCTTTAATGCAAATATATTATCAAAAGCAATGGAAATCGAGTGAAGGCATGAGGTTTTATCAGTTTAATCTTTTAAAGTCAAACAATTTCCACAGTTTCTTCAAGTTAAGCCAAACTTTTACTTTGATTTGTTGTCATAAACGCCCTGAAAGATCTGCGCATACGATGTGACTATAATTTTTCTCTGATGAAATGGTGAAATGTTGATGAAGTGACTCTGCAGAGCAGCTCTGGAGATGAAGTTCTCGTGTTAATGTTCTCGCCGCAAGAGCTTGAATACCTACCTCCGTTCCTTCATACAGAGACACGCAGAACATGCAGAAGTCGTATCCTTCTGCGCTTCAGCATTCGTGCAGCAGTCTATATCACAATACTATCCATATTCTACGCATTTCTTTTGTGTGACTGTATTTTCGCCAAAGTCATAGGGCCTTAAAATTATTTCGTAGATCTCCAGCTAGCTCTTCTAATGGACGCAGCATGAAAGTAGAAACAAAAAAAGAAAAGCGAATTGTGTCAGGAAACACAGCTCACGCGTTCCTTTTCAGTGGCGAACGAATTAATGAACGCAGGGTTGATGTAAAGGATAATGTCTCCCTTTCTAAAAGATGTCACCTTGTCACATGGCCACCCTGCAGGTTGAGGTGTGAATGTGATCTTATCTTTATCGCCGCACACTGCGGTTAATCAGTTCCACATTTGTGTGGGTTGAAGGGCTCGTAATGATGGCTGATCAAATAAATAAAGGAGTCGGCTAAAGAGATCCCATAGGCTTTAGCGCTCAAATCCCACTGTTTAACCAGCGTCTGTGAGAGCGAGGCCACGGCCTTAATTGGTTCCTGTGAAGACTCCCTCAGTAATGTCTGCGGTAATTGAATTTGACAAAGAACAAGAAGGACAGAGGCATGGAGGAAGGGGTGAGCGCGCGCGTGCGTGTGTGTGTGTGTGTGTGTGTGTGTGTGTGTACACACTCAGACACATGAGGACACACAAAACAAAGAGGATTATAAATCAATCTTTCACATCCTCACTCTTTTTTTCTCCGCCTTTCACGTTTTTCTCTGTTGTAACGTGTTCATTTATTGAGGAAAATGATTGGATTTTACCGTATCTGCGCTAGTGGAGACATTGCAGGTGTCCTCTATGTAGGAGAGAGCGCGGCGCGGAGAGCCGTACGGTGCTAATCCGTTTAATAACTCATTCACTTTGCGGTGACAGGCAGGCAGATATCCGGCGAGCCCGTAATCGTGTAAAACTCTGATCAGGTTAGGAGCATCAGGCCGCTTCTATTGTCAGTTTCAGCTGAGCTGCACAGAAACAAAATATGTTTGTCGAGAGAGAGAGGGGGAAAGAGGACCGCAGTGCGTGCGAGCGCGCGCGTGTTTTTAATTATTTCTCATCAGAAATCGTTACTTAGCTATGATCAATCTTTCATTAAGATTACAGAGTCGTATTTGTTAACCGTGGCCGCGGATCCAGAGACGGTGATTCATATTTATTACTGGAAACCTTCCAGATCTTAACGTGAAGGGCTTTTTTCTTGTGCGTTTCGCAAGTTTTAGGTTTCGATAATTAGCGAATGCATGTTTGCTGCGTGTACCGTAACTATGGAGACGGCAGACGGGGTCGGAACGCGTGAAGCAAAATAAAAAGTTTAAAAGTCAACTTTTGCCTTGGCTAAACTAAACAAGCTATTGAACATTTGCACCATTTGCATGGAGGTGAAAGATACAGTCTGTTGAACAATTAATGACTTAGAAATGGAGATGGTCTGCCTTTTGTTCACCTTATTTTTTTAAAACAGAAGTAAACTGTTTTCTGTGAATGTATGTATTGTATGTTTTCCCATTTATTAGCTGCCTGTTTTTTTAGTATCCCTGAAGTACTATTATAGAAATTAGATTGTTTAGGTACAGGTTAAACTAAATTAAAACGAGAACTGTGGCCTATATTTCAGTTAATGTTTATTTTATATTATATTATTTTTATTTTTGTACTTTTTATTATTTTTAATTTTTATTTGATCATATTTCAAGCAATTAAAATGTTCCTAGTTTCAGTTTGCGTTAACCGTAATAGCTTTGATTCAATTTCACAATAAAAAAGGCGACGATATGCTTTTTAAGGAAAAATGCAGGCCGCAAAACAAAAATGTCTAATTATGTTCAAATAATTCACATCTAAATCTAATTTAATAAAGTATTAGCAGTAAAATTATCTCGGTTTCTTTTCTTTTCTTTCAGATTAGCTATCTGTTTTGTTTTTGATGTTGAATGCTAAGCCTGAGTGATTTTGACTCGGTTAGAAAAGAGTGGAATGTTTTAGTGCGTAATCAGAAAAATTTCAATAATGTGGAGATAAACTGCTTATGACCCCCATAAACATCGCGGCTGCTAATCAATCACCCAGACGCCCTTTTAAAACTATATAGATATGGCTTCTTTCTGAGCTTGTGATGTACAGTGGATACGGCTAAGCTCCCATAATACTGCCGTCTCTACCCAGCGGACCCGTAACTCACAACTAATGGACCCTGTGAGACCCTCCCAGGAGCTTTTCCAGCTCTGGTAATAGCCTTTGACCTAACCTTCCTCCCTCTGCCAGCCCACGTGAGAGAGTAGGGAGGATTCAGTTAACCTTCCTCCCCAAACCCTCCTCTTCCCAACGGGAGCTATTAAAAGCCTTTTTTAAAGCATTCAGGGCTCACGTGACGGCCAGCGGAGTTTTAACACACGACAGAGCATGAGCTGGAAACTTCGCCCCCACAATCCGTGATGAAACGGCTAGGTGCGCGTACGCGCCACTTGTTTTCTTATGTGTTTACGTATATTATATCCCGAGCAGAATGCTGACAGATACTGTGAGTTATCTGACATGCAGCGCTCTGGCAGACATATGGAAACTTTCTGTTGTGTTAAAAGGTTTTTTCTTGTGAATTATTCAACAATGCGCTGTTTTCTTCACCATAAACACCTTAGAACAAAGCTTCCATCTGTGTGTGTGTGTGCCTGTGTGTGTGTGTGTGTGTGTGCAGATAAACTACTCAAACAGACGCTGTGGAAAATGAGACTGACATAGCTGCTGGTGCTGCGCTGTGATGGCAGTATTTTCTAATCAGATACTTTACAAGAGATTCACTTCACATGATATGATAGCATACTGTGTTAAGTAACCAAATACGCTCTCACACAGATGGAAGCGCCGCTTTAAGGTGTTTTTGAGAAACAATGGCAGATTGTAGCTGGGGTATCTGAGATATGTCTGGAAGCTGACGGCCAGTGTTTGCTGATAGCTGTTAAACATCTCTTTATTTTTTTCGCTCGTTTTTTGCGGCTGACCCGTCCGAGTTGGTTTCGAGGTCTTTTTGGCTTCACCGACAGTGCTCTATTTTGTAAGGATACCATTTGTAGGTATCTTTTGACTCGTCTCAAAGAAGGGCTTTGTTTTTAGTTCATCTCCCAAAGAGGATATGTTGATGAAGGTTTAGACCACTAATAATAATATCAGACATATTGGGGACACCCATGACTTATATACCTATGCAAATATTATGTAAATATGCCGCATATCAATTCAGATGTTTGAAAAAAGGCCCGGCTTCCCATTCTAGGACAAACTGACTCACAGAAGTCAACCCGCCGGCCCCAAGTGTTTCAGAGAGTCACAGAAGACTTAAGACTTAGGTTTGTCATTTTGTACTCTCACACTTATGTCGTTTTGTACATTTCCTGTTTTTGCAGTGCTTGAGCTTGAATATGAAAAAAAAATAAATAAAAAAAAAAAATATATATATATATATATATATATATATATATATATATATATATATATATATATATATATATATATATATATATATATATTTTTTTTTTTAAGCAAGAGAGCTAAGTACAATGTGTTCTTTACACAAAAAAAGAAAAAACAAAAACAGGAAGAGGTCTTGTAAACTACACTACCCTTAGTCACAGCTATATAACATCATCTTTTCTAGATTTTGGCTAAACGTGGGCTACTAAACGAAAGAAAACAATCTGTTGACAATAAAGTATTTTTAAGATATTTAAATTTTTTGATGCTTTGTTAAAAAAAAAAAAGGTAACTCGTATAAAATTGCATTTAAGAGAAAGAGAAAAAAGGCTCACTTCCCATTTTATTATTACATTCAGAAATAAAGATCTAAAAACCCTAACCCTAACATTATAAACGCCATGCACAGTTATTAGTTCTGTGAAGTTAAGACTATAGGCTATAAAAACATAAATCCAAAAACTATTTAATTTAAGGTGAAACTGATAAATCTGTCATTTAGCACCATGTTTCACAACAGATCTGAATGCTATGATATTATTACTCTTCAGACATTGTACTATTTTGATGTAATTGTAACAAGATTTTTTATGTGGTATCAGTTATGAGTTTGACAATCCCACTTTCTACGTTTCCTTTAGAAACATGCTAGTTTATGGTCAACAGAATAAAAAAAAACATGCAGGTTTGAAACGAGGGTGAGTAAACAATGGCATTTTTAATATATTTATACCTCGAGCGAACGGCCGATTGTAAGTGCGCATGTAAGTTAAAAAAATCAGTGCAGATCCGATGACCCCAGTTTGTGACTTATTAACAGACCGCTGATTGAAAAAAAAAGCGATGAATAAGCATTTAAGTGTATTTGGAATGAGCTGAAACTACATCAACAAGAATCTTGCATGCAGATGGAAAACTCTCTGATTGATTAAAGATGGAAGACGTAAGGTTAGCATAACATTTTTGAACTCTGCGTTGCCTCTCTCTCACTCTACCTATTAATCTTCCTCCGTCTCTGTGTTCCTCTGTGATGCTCTGATCATTTGCCGAGCTTTTAAGTCCCACGTCATGAATGCAAGGCGACAGGCAACGATGAGCGCTATGATCAATCACAAAAAAAATCAAATTATGCTAAGCTAAGTACTTTGAGAGTGAACATAAGGAGAGCGAGAGAAAGGTTTATGCTATATGGGTCTAATATCAGAAATCTTACTCCGAAGATACGCGTTTTGAGAAATCACCTAAAGGGGAAGATTGACAGATGAAGTTTTAAACTCATCATGTACGTTTAACAGTGCCAGATTCCCACACGAGGCTCTATGGGAGTCTCTAACCGCAGGCAGTGTCACATTTAGAACCTGGAATCTGAATTTATCGCCTTCTGCAGTGGAAATGCTTTAAATTCAAATTCAATTGCAGTGTAAACTCTTTGGAAGAAAGTCAAGCTTGGATGAGCGGGTAACTGTAACTTTATATCAGTGTGAGTGTGAGTGCAAACTACAAACGAGTTCAGAGACCGAGGGCTTCTCAGCGTTTGGCATCTTGTTCGTGGCCGTGGGTTTGGTTTATTGGTGAGGACGTTTCAAAATCAATCAGAGTATACCGCGGTACAGGCTCGCAGATGTTAAAAAGTCTGTAGTGTTTATGAAATTATGAAAGTTTTTGTCGTATGGTATATATTCATGTATTCTTCAGGATTTTCTGCAAAAGAGAAGAAAAAGAAGCATCCTATTTCAGCAAGGCATTTGTTGGCTAACAATAGAATACAACAATACAATACTGCAACGATTTTAAAATAGCTGTTTAAAAACATTTAAAAATGTGATTTGATTTTTTTTTATTGCACATGTGATTTTTTTACATCATTACTCATTCAAATGTGATGACGAAAACTAACTTTATAAATGTTAAAAATATCGCTGCTTAATGTTTTAATATTAATATTTTTGTGGATTTGTAATACATTAAAAAAAATTGAAAGTTCAAGAATTTAAATGTCTTTTAAAAAGTCTATACTCAGTTATGCATCCTTAGTAAATATAAGTTATATATATTTCTAGTTATATATATTAAATATAAGTATATATATATATATATAGAGAGAGAGAGAGAGAGAGAGAGAGAGAGAGAGAGAGGGAGATACGATAAATGCTAAAAAAATGATTTGTTATATTTTGTGCATTGATAGAATATTACACATAATAATCTCAATATTTGCGTTGTTAAATGTGTTTCTATGTGCTTAAATACAACTTGCAAGTTAGCATAAAAGGAAATAAAAAAATGCTTTCTTTTTACAATTGGAAATGACACGTGTTTGTAATACATTCTGTTCTGATCATATTGTTATCTTAACTTTGTTAAGTCTACACTCATGATGCTGGAGAATGCTCATATGCATCTAAACTTCATCAGATCATAATAAAGTTTAGATGCATGTGTGCATTCTCCAGCATCATGCCATAAAAGCAGTAATAGTGAAGACGATCCCTGCGTGGAATCATCTATCTGTTTTAAAAACCTCTCTTTGTACCTGACCATTCTTCTGCAAGCAGTGAACCAGATCTGCTCTTGCCTGTCTGGGAAATTGATTCCACCCCTTCCAGCTGATGCCCACCATCTTTGTCTTCCTCTTTTTGTTTCTGTTCTTTCTCCTTCTTTCTCTTCTGCTCTCCCTCTCTTGCCTCCTCTTTGCCCCCTTCCAATCTCCGTCTCTCTCTTCTCCTCCTCACCGCGGCAGAGAAGCAAGTGCCAATTCTTCCGAGTAATTTGCGAGCGGGGCGGATGATGGGATTGGTGGATTGCGGCACCTGGCGCTGTTTTGCATTGTCAGCCAAATAATCTGTGATTTATCACTCCAGAGATGAGCAGAGAGTGGAGGAAGACACAGAACAGAAAGAGTGGAATGAATTAAAGTGGAGAAAAGAACAAAAAACTGACAGGAAAAACAACATTCTGCTGGTAGAAAAGTGAAACTCAAGCAGCCAAGATCAACAGAATGACTGAAGCCATAAACAAACGTATATGAAAAACGGTTGCTTTAATTATTATTTTAAAGGTTAATTCTTAAAAAAAAACCTCTTTAATGCTATTGTTTCCTTTAACGTTGGTATTTTTGTGTTTCCATAATTCTTCCATTTTTGCTGTTGTAGCTTTGTTCTTGATAAGAAGGCCAGTGATTCTGTGCTTGATTGATAGCCAAGAGATTCAAATGGGCGTGGTGTGATTGAATTTTCATCTGCCAATCAGCATTCATTTTGCTCCGTCTCTAGACACTACAGGCAAAACTGGCAAATATCGAAATATAAAGAGTTACAGTAATCGAGATGAGATCGAAGGAATAGTGGAATTTTAAGCAGTTTTAACTTGCTTCTCGTATGTGGAACAATGATCGTCATGAGATTTTTAACCAAACATAATTTCTGTTTTGTTATCGTTCAAAACCAAGACGTTTTGCTTGAAAAAAATGGCACCTATAAGCAAATTTAATGAGAATAAGATCAGAGAGAGAATTGATCCTTGTGGCGTGAAAGAGGATGTACGGAGGAAGCGTGCTGACCGGTGGAAATGCGAAAACGTCTATTTGATAAGAAAGAACGAACCAAGTACCGTGTAGACCCACATGATTCTCCAACCTAGAAAGAAAGACTTCACTATCGATCATGTCAAAAGCAGAAACTAAATCTAAAAGTACCAAAGCCACAACATTCCCTTTGTCAGTTAAAGTAAAATGTCATCCCATACTTTTAATACTGTTCCTGTGCTTTGATTTGAATTTTTTCTAAAAATATTATTCAGATTCAAGTGCAACTTTAGCTGGGCTAAGACAACTTAGTGAATTAGATATTGGCCTAAAACTATTACAGTTGGTGGAATGAAGAGAGGGCTTCTTCGAAAGAGGGGTCACCAAAGCTATTGGAAAAATGTCCCTTTGCTTAAACTAAGATTTAAAATCCTTAAAAAAAACTATCCCAATGACATCATCGATTTTCTTTAAAAGTGTAGGTGAAACAGAATGTTGGCCTCAGATGTTCAATAACATCTTTACAAATTTTAAAGGAGATAGGTGCAAAATCACTCAGATTGAGCACAATCTCCCACGGTCAAATTAGATCTTAACAAAACAGTTTTGTCAGTAAAAAATGTACAACATTTTTCACACAGCTGAACAGACACATTGGGGAAGATGTCAAAAGGAGGATTAAGTACAGAGTTTATAATGGAGAAGATAGAATTGGGTCTATGTGATTTGCCATCGATAAGATCAGAGAGATATTTAGATTTGGCGCCATTAGCAGCTTTCTGATATCGATTTAGTGAATTCCACCACATTTCATAGGCAATCTGCAGCTTATCTTCATCATTTACGCTCCACTTTTTCTGCAAGCCTTCTGGAGAAGCATGATGGAGTCATTCATTTCGAAATACGACTTTTTTGATTTGAGCGGGGCAATAAGGTCCAAAGAAACTGTGCATTTGTGATTAAAACAATTAAAAAGACAATTCACATCAAGTGTATCTGAAGATTTTTATATAGAGTTAAAGAGTCACCCATTTCATAGCCATGAGATTCATAGCCAGATTTAATAACTGCTGGTCCAAGGAAGAGAGCAGAGATACACATTTGTGATCAGAAAAAACGTATATCATTGATTTCATTGATAGAGATTTGAAAGCCCTTATGAAAAGTAGTTCTTCTACTTTAGTCCTGCATTTTTCCTGAAAATAACGGCACACCTTAGAACGTTCATCAGCCAATCAGATTTGAGCATTTAATGGCCCTCTAATATACAAAATATGTATATCCTTACTGAAAATCCTTGCCATACACATTGCACGTTATTCCCATTCAAAATGAGTTTCTCTCTAAATTCTCTCCAAATATCAGGACCTAAAGGACCAAATGGGGGCAGATGCAATAGAGGTATTAGAAAACCTCCAATTGTTTTTGGGTTGTTCGCCCTTTTTTGTTGAGACATAATTTTCACTTTATAGTGCTCCTCTCCGCAAAGAAACACTGGCCTTCATCTCTTTCTCATTGCCCAGTCTCCTCTCCCCCTCTCTTTAAAATAGAGACAGAGATTAAATCGATTTTTCAGTGTCATCAAATCCATGGCTCAGCTCTTTGGCTTTGTCGAAGGGAAGTGTTTATACAGGTCCGTTCCGAAGTCACAAAATAATACGGCATCAGCTGCAGGACGGGAGCAAAACTGAGAAACCAGGTGTAGAGGAATGAACAAGAGAGACAGTGTTGAGGACTACCACTTAATATTTTGCTAAAATACTAAAATCAGTAATAAAATGAAAATTGTTAAAATGTTAAGCATAAACAAATCTTTCCACCAGCGATAACTGCATTATATGCATTTTTTGTATTTATTCAAATATTGAGTTGTAATTGTATATCTACTGAGTCATCTGTAATTCTATTTTACGGATGTTGCAATATGCAATATATTAGTTCAACATGATATGAACATAGAATACTGTGGCCATTTCTATTTGATCATATTGATTATTATTCTGCTTCGCGACTACTATTTTTTTTATTTCAATACAATGCAAAAATAATCAAATATGCTGCTTATTTGGATCAACCTTGGCTGTTTCTACAATCATCGGGCTCAGGGGAGAAGTGTGATGCCGTGTCCCAGCTTCCTGAATGTTTTTATAATGTCATGTTTTTGATGTTCTGATATGGCCACATGCCACTTTAGCTGCCATTTTCCTCTGCCATTAGCCTTGCAGTCCTCAGACCTGACACAGTCATTTCTGCTGCGGAGAATGACGGGGTGACGGCTCTTAGAACAACACTGGAGATGATCAGAAAGATGGGTGGATTGAAAAAGGTGCAAATTGCAAGAACAGAGATGGAAGCAAAGGTAGAGAAATTGAGCGTAGCCTCCTTGCACGGAATTCTGGGTAATTGCTCTTTCAAGAGTCACACACAAAAACTTGAGCACTTCTCGAGGGTGCTTTTTATAAACTATCATTGTGGGGTGGAACATTACATCCTATATAAAAGACGTATACTGCACGGAGTCTGGCATCTGTGTGTGTGTGTGTCTGTGTGTGTGTGTGTGTAAAAGAGACAGTGCATTTACTTTGATGGAATGACATTTTATCTCATATTTGTACTCTAATTGCCTGTGTTGAATGAATCACGCTTCATTTTAGTTGGACTTGCTTTTAAAAGGTTCTTTGTTTAACTGTCTGTTTAGAATGGCAATTCAATCCATCTTTTTCTCTCTCTCTCTCTCGCTCTCACAGATCAAGTATTCCCAGACCTCTTGACATTTTTTTTTCCTCTAAAATAATTTGCCTCATAATTTGGTTTAGTGTAACAGTCTACATTCGAGTACTACACATATGGCGTAGGATTAGAAATAAGCTTTCAGTTGTCGGTACCAATAGCAATGACTTATGACCTTTTAATTATGAGTCTCACTCTTTAACCATTAAACTGTGCTTTTCACAATTCTCAATACCAGTACAACTAAAACACAGAGGCTATAGAGCACCACAGTCTTCCATTCCATTCGTTTTTTAATAAAGAATTGATTTTTCACATGTAAACATTTCAAGACAGACTTACGATCTATTATAAATGGTTTTAAGCCGCACATAATTTTTTAATAATCTTGTGTAAATGTCAATTTGTACTATTTTCTTACGTCATTCACAACAAGAGATTCATTCCCTTATAGACTTTTACACCCTTGACTACACATCAGATTTTCAAGTATACATTTTTTGATTAAAATGAAACTCTGTAATATTAGGAGTCAACGCAAAGCCGATTACTTAGTTCACAACTGTTTATTAAAAAGTTAAAAAGGCCTATAAAAGAATAACTTGAGTGAATATTACACAATGTGAATATTACGTTACACTGTAGCAATGCCATGCAGCCTTCAGGTATTTTCCAATTAAGAACTCATTGCTTCACGTTGTTAACACTAAATGGTTAGCAATTACGTACATGCAGATCAAAGCAATGGTTTTTCATGAATAAAACTACACGCCCGTGTTTAGTAAACAAGCGATGCAAAATAAAGCTGCTTAGCCGAATTTCTCTTAATATTGGAAAAGCATGGCATGACTGCAAGTGTTCAAACTATTTACTGAATAGGGTTGTTAAGTGCTATTACAGAACTGCTAAATTTTGCATAAGTGCATCTGTATTGTATGGCATTGTTACACGTCTGTTCTCCTCTGAATATCTCTTCACCCCTCTTATTTCTTCTCCAGCTCTTGTTCCTTTGCTTTCATTGCTAGGTGATTAATATTACCAGGAAGTACACTATGGAAAATGCACAAAAGCTTGAGCGATTCGAACGCTGCGTGATCTGTAGACGCACACATGCAATAATTTCATATTTTGGTCTGCCCCCATCGTGACCCTGAGCTGTAATAGTGAGATGTGACTGCTTCATGCTGCTTGAGCTTGTGTGTGTGTGTGTGTGTGTGTGTGTGTGTGTGTGTGTGTGTGTGTGATTTACCGGTAGGAAAAAGATGGTGCTGTGTTCACCATGACAACGTCACACAGACACAGCCCATCAAAGTGTCGTAAACGTCCAGCGGATACAGACCACCATTAATCACGATGGAGAGTAAAGAGGGCAAAATATAGAGAAAAGATAGGGGGAAATAAAGTCCCGATAATAAAGAAAGAAGAAGAGGCAGAAGACGGGGGGGATAAACAAGAGAAAGGTTTTTCTTGCCTTCACATAATTATGTGAAAAAGTGCTCTCTCTTTAGAAGAGTTTAATTGTGGCCAGTGCAAGGGGAAGAACCATAGGAAATGCCACAGCCATTGCAAAACCCACAAAACAATCACAACTGCTGGATTCACCTCCACTTCACCTTTCTTTTTCTTGCACTGCAGGTATCTCTTGGTTGTGATGAGGTGCTGGTAAACGGGAAAGAGAAGAATGGGCATATCTCTCTTCGAGTGAACTTTACCTACCTCTATTTGACCAGCCAATTAGAGCTCACCGTCTGGGTGCCACGGTTACCGCTTCAAATTGACGTCTCTGATGCCGAACTCAACCAAGTCAAAGGATGGAGGGTACCCATCATCACCAACAAGAGGTGTGTGTGTTTTTGAGAGATGCCAAAACGCGCAGGTGTGTGAGAGCTGGCACGTGAGGAGAAGGGCACCGTTTTTTTTTTCTGCCAGAGATCTGTAACAATCCCTTTCGTTTTCACGGTATACACTGTATGTGAGCATGTGTGTGTGCATGTTTGTTTTTTCAAAGCCCATTTCTGCTTGTTGGCCTTCGGTCTGTCTGCTGGGCCCATTTTTCAATTTGGCCAATTTCTGTCTCTCTGCTGGTAACAACAAAACCACTGTTACCACCAGGAACCACACATTCACGCACACACACACACACACACACACACACACACACACACACACACAAAGAGAAAAAAGCAGACAACTAAATAAATAAAACAAAACCAAATAAAATGACAAGGGAAAAGAAAAGAACAAAATTGGATAATTGCTGGAGATCAGCCTCTTTTCCTTGATTGTAATCAGTCAAAGCTTAGCTTTGCCAAAGATGTTTATAATTGCTTTTTTCTTGGCCCTCGGTGTAACATTTGGAGAAATAAGTCATGTGCTAAAACATGCTTTCTTTCTCGTTTGGTTCCAAACCTGTATGACTTTCTCCTGTGGAGATGTTCACAGTGCTCTTTTCCACACAGTGAAAGCCACTGAAGTGAATGCTCTAAAGATTTTATAACAAATAGTGTGATTTATTATGCAAGAGTGAAAATGAGACGTGAGAACGACAGCAGATTTTCATTAAAACATGATTTAAATTCTCTCCCACAACGCTGGCGTCTAGTGTAGGGCCCATTTGGACTACTATTCTGGTACTTTTATGTTGTTTTTCTCCACAATGTTGGACAACTACTGCCCCAGTTCACTTTTATGGAAAAGTATTTTTTTCATCAGTATCAGTTTCATGTTAGAAAGAAAGCCATACAAGTTTGGAACAACATGAGGGTGAGTAAATGATGACAGAATTGTCATTTTTGACTGAACTATCCCTTTAAGGAAAACATGACATAGTATTATGTTGATGTTTGTATTTCATCATTCTTAGAATCATTATCATTTATTTAATTATTTTCCCTTTGAATCTAATTACTAGTATTTCATTATTTCATCTTAGCAAACAATCTTAGAAATCAACCCATTAATGTTGTACTATTGAATAGTGTGATTATGCACAATGGCATTTCAGTTGTGTCTTTTTTTTATCTTAATGCCACCAGCCAAAATAATGTCTCCACTTCATTGTCATAAAGCTACTAAACACGTCGTTTTCTTATCTTATCCATGTTTTCTTTGTTGCCCAGGCCAACGCGGGACAGCGAGGATGATGAGGAGGATGAGAGGAAGGGCAGAGGCTGTGCCTTACAGTATCAGTACGCTCTGGTGCGTGTTCTCACACACTTCGTAGCCGAGCCAGTTGGTCCTGGTGGGGAACTTGTGCACATGCTGGGTTCTGATTGGTCAGCCGACATCACAGAGATGGTCCTGGACTTCCTGAAGGTAGAAGATACAGGCATTGCCCGACTAATTGACGGAAGGGTGCTGGTGGGGAGAGACAGGGGCATGACCTATATACAGGTAAATATCTATCTATCTATCTATCTATCTATCTATATAACATGAGCTGGGTAGTAACTGATTACTTGTAATCTGGATTATGTATTCAGGTTCCAAAGTGTAAAAAAACTATACTTTTAAAAAACATTTAAAAAACAACAACTCATATTTAGATTAAGTTTTACTTTTATACAATTTTTTTAAGCATGTTACATCGGTTTCAAGATACACATTTTATCAGTGCTGTACAGTATATGCATTCCCTTGGAATCAAATTCATTCCTAATTTATTCAGTGCCAGTTTATTTGACTGCATCTGTTTGATAAACAGCTCAGTTTTAAATAAAGTCGGCACACAGATAAAGACCGGTGACAAACACAGAAAGAACCTGAGTGATAGTAACACCTCCCTTTTCAGACACACTGGAAATATTCACCCCTCATTGCAAAGATGTTATTGCATCTGAGTGATAACAAGCTTGCTTGTCTACAGGTGTTAAAATCTCAGCGGTGTTGAATGCTCATCCCAGAGTCAAGTGTTCTGTTGGAAACGCGTAGACTGAGAGGCCCTTGTGTGTTTATGTTCATTTCCTCCGCGTGTTTGGCTTTTCATGTCTGTCTGTCTCCATTTACACTTTATCATGTTTCACATGTAGGTCCAAATTTGTGCTGGTTATATAAGACCTCGCATGTGGTTTTGAGTTTGTTTTTATTCTGCGTGGAATTCTCTCCAGTCCTTTTTTCATGCTGTTTTTCTCCCTGTCGTTTAGGCTTCCGCCACCCCTTTGATTTCCTGCCATTTTCGTTTTTTTTTTTTTTTTTCTTTCCTTTCCTCCCCTCAGCTCGGGAATCCTCATGGTGTCACTCAACAGTTTGTGTCCACGGTAACAGAATATGGTGCTCGACGATGACATGTTGATTCTGAGAGCTCTTTGTACACCTGTCATACTGCCTGTCTGTCATCATAAAGCAATTGCAAAGTGTCAGTTTGTATCTCCTCGCCTTTTATAAGGATGGGGGATATTACATAACGGAAACAGGGACGGGAAATGGTTTTCAAATATTTACAGAAATTGTTTCAAATGAGTACATTTCGTAGATGTATAGATAGCATTTATCCGAACAATGGGATGACTGGCTTTTGTATTCCTCAGGTAATATCCCCCTTTTCGGACTCCATTCTGGCTGAGAAGACCATCACTGTGGTAGATGATAAAGTGACCATCAGTGATTTGGGAGTTCAGCTGGTGGGCTCTTTGAGTCTCTCACTACAGGCCAGCTCCACCAACAACAGAGCCTTCTACATCACAACCACCGCTCAGGACCTTTTGCACACACCCAAACAGGTGAGGGCCATGAGAAATGGCCAACAGAATATTCCAGTTACTTCTATGCGTTATGGACCTAGACGTTTAGGCTATAGCGAATTGGCTTGATCGTTTCAAAAATTAAAGTGTCCCTTTGCAAAGTAGAATTGCAGCCATGTCAAGTTTTTAGGTATCTAGTCGAGGCCGGTGCATTAAAGTAAAAGAGCAGTGCAGTTTGAAAGCAAAAGCTTAAACAGTTGCAAAAAGCGTCCACACGCAAGAGGTTCACATCAGAAATAGCATTTTAGAATACATTTTAAGAATTTTTGAAGAGTCTGTGGCTAAAGAGAGAGCGGGAGATATTAAAGACTTAAATACTCGAAAAAGGAACAATCTTTCACATACTTTCCCGACCGTGCGACGTTATATATCAACCGTCCACAGTCTGCCCTGCCAACAGTACAGATACCACTGCGGAAATAATCCAGTATGCAAACACATTCTGCAAAATGTTCTGGCCTCTGTTTGCTCTATTAACCCATGGCCCCTCACTGGAGGCACCGGTGTTCATTTTGGCAGGCGTGATTATAACTGAGAAGTGAATAGCTCTAATATTCTCCTTTCCCCTACAGTGCTGTTTGGAATCATCTGATTAAAGTATCTAAAATAGCAGCTCTGCTAAAAATCGGAATGCTTTCCCTGGCTTCTGCCAGAGTTTTCCCACGCACAGGGCCCAAGGTTAACTATGAGTGAATGAGAGTGGGTGGGAAAACACTGCAAGAGTCTCATTTGGAGTTGTTGGCAATTACGGATATTAAGAAAAAACGCTTTTTGTCTCATTTGAAGAAGCTGCCAAAATCAAGGTGGCCACATATCTGCAGGCTGTTCTTGTACACTATTTTTGACACTAGCGTAGTTGATCTGCGGTTCACGTTTTCACTCTGTTGAGCATTTGTGAATAACTCCACACATTCTACTTCCTATATAATAATAATGATCCATATCCTAAAATCACCTCTCTCTTTCCTAGCATATCATTTAGTATTTCTTAAATTATATACAACTACATTTTTAGATAAGCTAAAATGAATTTGCACAGCCTGCAAGTGCTGCTACAGATATGTTTGTGAGCTCCTTGAAAACATGACACTTTAGTCTTAAAGCGACAGATCACTCAAACATAAAAATGACGAAATCATTCACAGACTTTTTAAAAGGTTTTTTACGTTCTTCTGTGGAAATTTTGAAAAATATACAAGCTTTTCTTTCCCACACATTGAAAACATACCAGATTAGACTGTTCTGCAAGCACGTTTTACAGGTTTAGAACAACGTGGGTGAGTAAACCAGAACTTTAACAACAGAATTTTAATTTTGAGTGAACTGTTCCGTTAAAGCAACTCTTTTCAGCCCCTTAATACTGATGAGTTGTGCTTCCTTGTTGTTAATGATGACTAAATGGGGGAATTCCTTGTTTTAGCAGTAAATGTTGAATTTGAGGCACTCTCTCTTTGCAGCCACATGAAAAGAAAGTTTATTGTTTTTAGCATGACAACTTCTATTTAAAGTAACCTGTAATGGTCATATATTTATCATGGGAAATGTTGAATTCATTCACAGGCAGTCTGTAATTTGTTTCACACATGTTCAGGGACTTCAAATGTTTTCAGAGAAGAAATTCTCATTTTCACAATACAGTACTGTATATAAACCTTCAGTCTTATGATGCAGCAGCTATAAAAATTAAATGTTTCAAAATTGGGTTTGTTATTAAACGAGAGACCAAAAATAAAAATTTGGTGACTATTTGCTCTTACGTCTTACGTCGTTCCAAATTTATAACACAAAAGGGTAAATGTGTAAAAATTTTTACTAGCTATTCTTTCCTGAGTGAATCATTTTTGAGTCGTTTTTTTTAAATGCTTTGGCTTTAGTTCAATAATCTGAATAATTTCTTCACAAATCAGACAGATTTGGTTCTACAATTTAGCTCACTGGCTCACAGACTGACTGTGTGGAGGTTAACAGGAGGAAACTGGTCAAGCTTTTCTATGTAATTACAATAAATGGAAACTGATGCTTCAAAAAGGATGCCAAAATTTATCATTAAAGCAGCTCATATGACTCATGCACTCTATATACATTTGCTGACATCACTGAATATAAAGTCACTTCTCACCCTTTTTCTCACTGAAGTCACTACTCACCCCCTTTTAACCTGTGACTGGATCGTTGAGCCAAGAACCAGATTTTTAAACAGGTCATTCAAAGTGGTTTTGTGAACTGGATAAAAATAATCAATGAATCATCTCTCTCTTATATTTCAGGAAGCCATTATCAGTGCATGGATTCAGTACAGCGATGGCTCTGTGACCCCTCTTGACATCTATGACCCTAAAGATTTCACTGTAAGCATCACCTCACTGGATGAGAACGTGGTCTCCACCTATCAGGATCAGTCCCAGCATTGGCCTGTGGTGGTGGCAGAAGGTGAAGGGCAAGGAGCACTACTGCGCGTGGAGATGATGATCTCAGAAACCTGCCAGAAATCCAAGCGAAAGAGCATTTTGGCCATGGGGATAGGAAGCGTGCAGGTGAAGTTCGGACAGAACGACCTGGAGCAGAGGAGTGGAACTCAGGAGGAGAACAGTCTGGACAACAGCACAAACGAACAGAAGCATAAGCTTCT